>NW_017675366.1:8595-58801 GCF_001879085.1 Nicotiana attenuata
TATTCTATTGTGTTTATTCTTTATGAGCTCGTTCTACCGCTTCTTTGTGTTCCAAAGCTCTTGAGTTGATTTACTTGTCGTACTCTCGTGTTATTGTTATTGTTGTTATTGTTGTTGATGCTGCTGTTCTACTCAGTTTGTTGAGATGCGGGCTATGCACGATTGTGGTATTGACATTGTTTAGAGGAAATATTATGGAATATTCCCTTCAGTCCCTCTTTAGTTTTCAATTCAGTCCTCTATTTTGTAACTTGTGTCACAAGTTAGTACACTAAACTTATTGACCCTTACACTAAGGCCCTCCTGTGGAAAGTCCTAGAAGATTCTAGTTATAACTACAACATTCTACCCTATCCCAAACACCTAAACTAATTGCCACTAACTGAATTTAACTAACTAAATAATTATGTTAACTATAACTATTAACTAGTAATTGGCAAATCAAGGTGCCGATATTAAAACAGGACTCAGTCATCACTTATACCAAATCGAGGGCAAAGGATATCTACTGAACTGAAGGCTAATAATCGCAACACAATAATTAAACCTGAACCCTAAATTTAAACCTGAGGTCGGCCAATGATGAACCAGCTTCAATAATTGATTATTATGACCTAGAGCAAACTGACTAAGCACAGAATACAAGATGACAAATAGAAACTAGACCTAGATTGAGTAACACAAACGATTAATTAAAAGGAAACCTAAAGAACTCACCGGCCATTATCAGGCTCAAAGTTTGGACCATTCCAGTGGGATTTGAGTGTTATTACCCAGCAATTCTTCATGAAGGAAGCCCAGGGACCGTGTGGTATCAATTTGGGGTTATTTGGTGCAACTAAGGTTTTGGCCGGAAAACTTCAAACCGGCATTCGAACAATTTCGGCCATGTTCGAGGGTCAGGACCTTGGGGGTTTGATAGAGGAAGTGGTGATGGTCCTATGGTGTAAGTTTGGTGGTGTTTGGGCTACTTTGAGTCATGACCGGAAAATATTAGATTCAAGATTCGATGAGATGGGGTGGGATTCGAAGGAAACCAATGCAAGATAGGGAATGAGGAGAGAAGGAGGATTTAATGGTGTGAATTTGAGCGTTATTGGACGCCGGCCGCCGCCGTGAGGCGATTTCCGGCGGCGGCGTAAGGCGGAGCCGGCGGAGTTACACGATACGAGGAAGGCGAGACTGGTCTCTTAATTTTCAGACATTTTTATTTAAACTCCTTGACTGAACATGGACCGTTGGATTAGGGAGATGGATGGCCTGGATTATTTTGGACCAAAACGGCGTCGTTTTGTATATGGGGTCTGGACCGGGTTAGTGGGGATTTGGGCTTGGACTGGGGACCGGATTTGGGGGTTTTGGGCATTTGGGCTGGGATTAAAGAGTGGCCCAAAGCTGGCAGCCTATTTAACCTTTTATTCTAATTTCTTTTTCATTTGTTTTCTTCTTTTCCTTTTTTTGCTTTTTTATTTATTTATTAATTTCATTTTCATTTTGTATTTTTTATGATTTTATCAAAATGCAAAATATTAAAGTAAAGCCCTAAATATATTTTCAAAGTTAAACTAATTAATTCCTAAAATTGTTTAAAAACTATTTCGTGAAAAATTCACAATTAACAATTAAAAATACAAAAATGGACTATTTTTGTTATTTTCTTCATATTTGTTCTAAAAATAACTTAACCACTAATTAATCATAAAATATGAAATTAGATCCTAAACGCAAATGCCAAGTATTTATTTTTTATATGAATTAAAATTCACAAATAAAATGCAAACAATCAACAGAAACTAACACAAAATTCACAAAATTGTAAAACAATGAAAGAAATCATTTTGTTTGGAATTTTTGGGAATAATTCATATAGGGCAAAAATCACATGCTCACATTGTTCCAATCCAAACTTCCAACAAAATTTTAGGGGGACTATGTTTTAACAGCCACTTATCTTATAAATAGATTTTCTTCCTCTGTTTTATCTAATAAATCCCCATTTGAAATTCTTTATCGCAAAGCACCCTCTTTTAGTCATTTAAAAACTTTTGGTTGCCTTTGTTATGCAAGTGTGCCCAAGTGTTTAGGGATAAATTTCAACCTAGGGTTGTCCCTTGTGTCTTTATTAGTTATCCTTTTGGCAAAAAGGGGTATCCTTTTCCATGAGTCTAATTTTAAGCTTCGCAACCTTAAAATTAAGTCTGTTTTTGTCTCTAGAGATATCCTTTTTCATGAGTCTATTTTTTCCCTCAATCTCACTTCTCCTTCTTTTCCCCTCCTTCCTCTCTTTTTCCTTCTAGTTTCCTACTTATTTTGATGAATCTACCTCTAATTTTCCCTTTACTCCTCCTCCTCCTCATTCTCCTTCTTCTTCCCTTCCACTTCCATCTGTTACTTCTTCTCCTACTTCTATTTCACCCGCTCCTACACCAGCTCTTATTTCCCTTCTACATGCAGTCAGAAAATCTACTAGAAGTCATCACCTCCCTTCTCATCTTTAAAAATATGTAGTTCAACTTCCCCCTTCTATTTCATGCTCCTCTACTACTTCCACTTCTGTTGCTCAACCTGCAGCAGTTAAGCCTCACTCTTATGCTCATGCTGCTGCAAATCCAGCTTGGCAGGAAGCCATGAGTAAAGAGTTTGAGGCATTGGACGCTAATGAGATTTGGGATAGTGTGGAACTACCCTGAGGTAAAAAAAACAATTGGTTGTAAATGGGTGTACAAAATCAAATATAAAGTTGATGATAGTGTGCAAAGATACAAAGCTAGGCTAGTCGTAAGGGGAGATACACAAATAGAGGGTATTGACTTTCATGAAACCTTTTCTACTGTAGTCAAAATATGTACTACTAGATGTCTTATAGCTTATGCAGTTAAACAAAAATGGTCTTTGTTCCAATTGGATGTCAATAATGCCTTTTTTCATGGTGATTTGGATGAAGAAGTGTACATGAAACTTCCCCAGGGGCTTTCTGTTGCTTCTGAATCTCCTGTTCATACTTTGGTGTGTAAGTTGAATAAGTCTTTGTATGGTTTGCGACAGGCTTCTCCACAATGGTATTCTAAGATGTCGCATGCCCTTTGCTCTAGAGGTTATAACCATTCTTTAAATGATTACTCCTTGTTTATGAAGAAATCACCTCAGTCTACTGTGTTTCTCGCTATATATGTAGATGATATCATTCTGACAGGGGATGATATGCTTGAAATTGCTGCCTTGAAAAGTTTTCTGGATGACCAATTTCGAATAAAGGATATCGGGCTTCTCCATTATTTGTTGGGTATTCAGGTTCATTATCATTCTTCTGGTGTTCTATTGCATCAACAAAAGTTCATTACTGATTTACTTGTTGATTTTGACTGTTCTGATGTGTCTTCTGTTGTATGCCAATTGGATTTGAATGTTAATAGAAAAACTTAACTTTCTTACCCACACTCGCCCTGACATCTGCTTTGCTGTCCAACACCTTAGTTAGTTTCTCCAAACACCTAGAGTCCATCACGTGGCTGCTACTTTACATGTCTTACGATACTTAAAGGGGACTTCTGATGTTGGTCTTTTTCATAATGATTCTGCTGATTGTTCTTTGGTTGGCTACTGTGATAGTGATTGGGCTGCATGCCCTAATTCTCGCTGCTCTGTTAGTGGTTTTTGTGTGTTCTTGGGTGGTAGTCTTATTAGTTGGAAGTTCAAGAAACAACAGATGGTCTCTTTATCCTCCGCTAAGGTTGAATATTATAAATAGATCATCTTCATAGTTTTCTCAAACTTTACTTCCAAAATCTCTTCTGATCTTCAAATCACTTCTTCCCCCTTCAAGTTATTCAATTCTTCAAATCCCGTTTTCCAACCTTCTCATCAAAAAACAAGTTTTATCTTCTTCTTTCTTTGAACTCGTATAAAAATAGCGAAAACATCAAAAACCGTTCCTCAAAAAGAAAAAGCCTTATCGCAGCCGGGCAGCGATTAAACGCTAATGGAGCCACGCATCGAAAAGTATGTTCCTGGGTCATGCGATCTTACTTCCAACTTTAAAGTTGAGAAACCCTCGTCGGTACCTAGTCGATGTGAGCAAATGTCGAGATACATATGCTCGATAACTGAGGGTGATCTTGAGCAGGTGAAAAAAGATTGTCGTTGGGAAAACAAGGAGGTGGTGATTCCGACCCCTGAAGAGGACATCACCACTCACGTGAAAGGGTTCTTAAGTGTTTACACTTACCCTTTTACGCTGGGTCCCATTGACCCCGTTATCCTCAATTTCTGTCGCCAATACCAAATAAACCTAGGCCAGATCCATCCTTCTTTCTGGCGCATCATTATTTTGCTCCTATTCTTCATGAGCAAAGTCGAAGGGATGCCTTTTACCCTCGACCATCTCATTAGACTGTACAGCCCACATCTTTATCGAAGCGGGTTAATAAGGCTTCAGTGTCGGGCCACCAAAGTGTTGTTCTCGAGCATTGACAAGGATAAGGACCGAGGATGGATGGGCCAGTTTGTCTGAGTGAAGACTTCCGACATAATCCTAGCCGAGAAGATGCCATTCCCCGAAGAGTGGATCATGAAGCGTAAGTACAAAACTACCTATAACTTCTGCTTATCGTTTTGTTTCTTTTGCCTTTTCATATTGACATCCTTTCCTATGACGTAGCGGTTTCTTGGGTACCTGGTGCAATCCCGAACCTTGAAGGATGGGTTCGGAAATTGGCCTCGACCTCTTCGTACGCCGAGTGCTCGTGGCGCGATTTGGCAAAGGATCGATGGGAGGCCAAAAATCACGGTAAGCTTCTTTACTCATGTTTGATGCTCTTCTATGAAATGTTTATTTTTTTATTTTTACTTGATTTCCTCCCAAACAAGTCTCGGAGATAATGCTGTCATGAGGCCGCCCCCACCTGGGGAAGAGGAGGCCCCGAAGTTGGCTAAGGAAAAGAAGAGGAAAAGGGTCTTGCTTTCCGATACTTCAAAGCCCAAGAAGAGAAAGTCTCGCAAGTCGAAGAAAGATACAGCCGCCCTGCCAGAAAATGTAGTTCAGCAGCTACGAGATAAATAAGAGGAGAATGAAGATGCTGGCTATGAGCTGGTGGCTCGAAAGAGGAGCGCCGAGGTCCCAAAGGCCGCCGAGTCGGTGATGACTGTAGAGGTTCAGCCTCAAACCAAGAGGATCTCGGAAGATGGCCCGAGCAAAGTCCCCGAGTCATCAAAGACAGAGGATGCCTCCTATCGTGATGGGCAACCGGTGGATGTACCTGAAGGGGCCAGTTCTGAGGCCCTTCAAAACGAAGAGAACACCCCAAGTGACTCTCTTGGGGAAATAGACTTTAGTGATTCGCCCCTCCCAATATTTTTCGAGGAGCAAATTCAGGAAGCCCAGGCCATCGGGACCCCCGATGTGGGAACGACCCACAAAGGGGAAGACCTTTTCCGTGGCTGCTTCACGGGGGTCAAAGAGACTTCCGATCTGGGTGATACATCGAGTATCTTCTATGAAGCCCATTGACTTCTGAGTCAATTGAGCCTTAGCTCCCTTTGTTAATACTATCTTTGCCTTTATTTCTCCTTGTCTGATTTCCTTTCTTTCTTCATAGGCTTTAGCGCTTCATCGGGAAGCATTTTCTAAATCCCGGGAAGAGTTGGAGCGGTGTGAGGTCGATCTCAAAAAGCTTACGGAGGAGAGAGATGCCCCAAAACTCCTCGTTGATCAAAAGGAAGAGGAGGTCAAGGGCCTTAGAGCTGAATTGGAAATAGCTTATAAAGGGCAAACCGACTTGATTGAGCAGGTAATGCAATTTTTTGGAAGCTCGTTTTATTAAGCTGAAGACGACGACTAACACTTCAATCTTGCAGGTTCAGAAAAAGGCCAAAAAGATCGAGCAACTTCACGAGGAGGCCAAGATGAAGGAGGCAGAGACCTTGGGGTGGAAGAAAAACATGGACCGCCTTGCCTCGGCAAAAGACACTGCTCGGGACCGGCTATCTTCGGCCGAACATCAACTCCAAAGCATGAAGGAAGAGAGCTTGGCCCAAGCCAAGAAAATTGAGGAACTCAAGGTTCGGTTGGCCGCTGAGCTTGCAACGGCCACATATGAGGCAGAAAGAGTAAAGGCCGACGCGGAGGCGGTCGTGGCCGTCTACCGAGCTGATGCTGAAGCTGCTCACGCTCGGGAAAAGGAAATTTCTGATGCTGCTCAGGTTCGATCATTCTGCGTTGTCAAGCACACCAAATTTCAGTCTTGGAGAGAGACTCTCGATGAGATTCATGCTCGTGGTTTTGACCTTACTGCCGATATTGAGAACGCGAAAGTGTTAGAGGCCGAAGCCAAAACTTTGCTCTCTGATGATGATGACTCCGAGAGCACGAGCGGATCCGAGAGCGGAGAAGATGAAGATGAAGCTCCCGGGGAAGATTAGGCACTTAGAAATTTTTATTTTTTTTTGGATTTTTTGTGTAAGACCCTGAGTGGTCTTTGTAAATACTTTTGTATATATGAAAGATCCATTTTCTTTCCGATTTGTCTCTGATTTCTATTTCGTGAAAACACTGCTTTGCTTTCACCTTATGATAATTCTGATATATTTCATGTCCTATGAGAATATTGACTCACTTCGTTGCCTTGCAAAGATTTTGTTGAAATCGGATTGCTATAGTCTCTATAATCGAGTGAGTACTTGCTCGAACTCGGAGTAGGAAAAACCCTTAGGTTTCAGTTAAGCGAGGGCGGGTCCTCAAACTCAACAATGTAATGGCCCTTAGGCTCTTGAATCAGGCTGATATGGCCTCAAAAGAGTGGCTTTTTCCCTTTTTTCGGCTTAAAAAGTTTTAATCATATAGAAAGTTATTATGCCTTAGCATAAGTCATATAGAAAGTTTTTATGCTTTAGCATAAGTTTGTTCGAGAGTTCGAACAATTTGGTAGCTCTTAAGGTTTTTGAGGGTTGATGTTATCGAAATCCTTTGTAACTTTGTCGAGGGTAGCCTTTTCTAACAGGTTTTATGAAAATATTTGAAGGCCTGTTGGATTACGGAATTCAGACATCTCCAAACCATGTTAGTTTGGCCGTAGCCTTTAACTTGATATTTGCCCATTGGGCTTGTTTCTCGATTATACTTCAAAAATGTTCGAAGTATCAGTCCCCGAGTCCGGTGGCCGTGGACTATAAAATTAAGGATTGCCTTTCTAAGGTCTTAAGATTTCAAAGTTTTATAATTTGAGCATGTCAATTTTCGGACGACAGTCCCCGAGTACAGGGTTAATTGCTCGAGCTTTAGTTGGAATTGGCTCTTGAGCCGATTTCCGTAATATATCGTAAGTACGAAATTTTGAAGTAGAAATTTCACTAAGGCATGGAACATCTGATAAGGAAAAATTACTTCTTTCAATAGATCATTCATGCGTACATGTTTTGTCATTAGGGCTCGGGCAATCGACATGGGCACAGTTCATTTGACCGTTTGGCCCTTTACAAAATTTTCCTATCGAGACCCTGTTGACACGAAGCATCTTCCTTGAAAATATAACATCTGAGGGTGATGCCCCCCACTATTTGAGATTGTTGTAAAGAAGCCTGGGATACTGTTGAATTGTCCCCAGGTAGAACAAATAATTGTTGCCTTGTTAAAAACCTCGCCGGAAAAACCCATTACGGAAAAAAACCGATCTAAGGAAAAAGAGTGCAACGCGTGCTTTAAAACATAAGGTCTTTGTGTTGAAGAATTTCCGATGTCTTCGATCGAACACCTGTAATTAGTTAGTATCAAATATAAATGAAAAAAGGGAGAGATTCATACCTTAGAAATAGTATCGTTTGGGGAGTGATATGTCCCAATTATTTGGCAATTGTTCGCCTTTCACCTTGCCAAGTTTTTAAGATCCCTTTTCGATGACACTGAGGACTGATATGGTCCTTCCCAATTTGGGCCGAGTTTCCCCTCGTTTGGATCTCGAGTGTTGAGGGTGACTTTTCTCAGAACTAAGTTCCTTATTTTGAAGTGTCGAAGATTGGCTCTTCGATTATATCTTTCGATTCGCTATTTCTGGGCGGCCATCCGAACAAGGGCGGCTTCCCATTTTTCATCTAGAAATTCGAGGCTTGTGTTCATAGCCTCGTGATTTGATTCTTCCGTTGTGTATCGAAACCTAACGCTTGGTTCCCCGACTTCGATCGGGAATAGAGCTTCGGTGCCATATACTAAGGAGAACAATATTGCCCCCGTGCTGAATTTTGTCGTTGTCCGATATGCCCAAAGGACTTCGGGCAAAATTTCTCTCCATTTCCCCTTAACGTCGTTCAACATTTTCTTTAGGTTCTGAATGATGGTCTTGTTCGTTGATTCGGCCTGTCCGTTCCTACTAGGATGATACGGCGTCAATAATATCCTTTTTATTTTGTGATCTTCGAGGAACTTCGTTATTTTGTTGCTGATAAATTGTTTTCCATTATCGCATGCTATCTCGGCGGGTATCCCGAATCGGCATACGATGTGATCTCTGATGTAGTCTATAACTTCTTTCTCTCTGACTCTCTTGAAAGCCTGTGCTTCAACCCATTTAGAGAAATAGTCAGTCATAAATAAAGTGAACTTAGCTTTACCTGGGGCCGATGGAAGAGGGTCGACGATATCTGATGTTCTTAGACGTCAATACCACACAAGAGGGGGGGTGATTTGTGTGGTACCTAATTTTCGCACTAGAAGAACCCGGTTCTTCTAGATGTACTTACTAAGACTGTTTGCGGAATTAAGAGTGCATAAAATAAAGAACACAGAGATTTTTACGTGGAAAACACCTGGCTCAAAAGGTGAAAAAACCACGACCTACTACTCAGTAGGATTTTCCCAAACTTCCACTAAAATCACTGAGCCAAAACAGCATTTACAAAACTCTTGTAAACCTAAGGATTAAACTCTAATCCCAGTGTGGCACACAGCCTCAACTACTGCGACACTTTCAAGTTAACTCTAACTTGAATACCCAAAGTACCTAATACAATTGCTTCTATAAAAGCTGAAAGGTACAATTTTAAAACACCTACTACAATTGAACTAGAATAAAAGAAAGACACAATGGAATTGGTTCTTCTATCTTGTCCAAGTATCTTCAGGTTTGCACACTTGAATCTCACGTAAATTGCTTGCAAAAAGCCTTGCTATTTTGCTCTTCAATTTAGTTTCACTTCTGCGTTTGTGTGCTACCCTATAACAGAGAACAATTATTATTATTTATAGAGTTAGTAATCAGAGTTTGATTAAAACTCGAATTGTTGATCCTTCATCAAATTCGAGTCCTAGAACAATTCAAACTCCAATCCTTATTCTTTATCCGGATATAGTTCTCTTCAGATAAGGAGACTTCAACTCCTTATTCTATGCAACCTTTTGGATCAACTCAGAAGATATTGTTGCTGACCCTTGAGACTTATCTTCACACGTATGTCACGTGTATAAGTATATCAACACTGTGTCCGTCTCACATGATGGACCTGGTTCATGACTAAGTTCATTTTGTCAATCTTCAAAACTTCATCTGAACTTGGGCCAACAAATTCCCACTTTTTGATGATGACAAACTTTGTGCGTTTATTGATCAGAGACCCTGTGGAACTCAGCTTAATTATCACACTTTAATTGAACTTATCATTAAGGACCAGGTTCAACCAGGTTATAAATATCACTTTATTATCAGAATATAAAGTAAAGCACAATATCTCTTCCCCCTTTTGGCATCATCGAAAAGTTGCATATTATATGAATCCCAGATGTTAATTATTACTCATGGCCACTGGGGCAACTGCAAGTGAAAACATGATTCAGTTAATCAATAATCAACTTCACAAGAAATTTAGCTATTATGATCAGAAGTTTCATAGAACAAGAGAAAACAAAGCACATTGTCATTGATTAGGAGGTGTTTCTACAAAATAGACCACAAAAAGAAAAACAAACATCCAACCATGAGAAAAAATAGAAAAGTCCCGAATTTGGGTCACTGAGGGGGTTTCTAAACTGGTTCTAGGGCTTGGAGGAACTAGAGGGTTGGGATTGAAAAAGATTGAGCATTGTTTGGAGCATCCCTTCACTCTTTTCCTTTTCCTTTGCTAGCTCAGCTTTGAGGCCATTTCTTTCACTTTCTAGTTCAATAATACGAGCCTGGAGCCTAGCGATTTCTGCATCTTTTGTTTCACACTCTAGAACCAATGCCCTAACTTTGCTGTTCACAGGAGTCTTCAAGGATAAACCAGGTTCAACTGGGGTTACACTTAGCATATAGTCACAAGCCTGCAGAGTTTTGATTCTAAAGTGCTCTTTGCTGGAGGCCATCCCCAACTTTTTCAATGGCACATCTAACTTGGCCAAGACAGTTGTCAGTATAAACCCATAAGGTGTGGCATGAGCCTTGGAGCCATTGATGACTCTATCCAGCAGCTTGACAATGAAAGCAGGCCAGTTAATCTGCTTTCCTCTCACAAGACACTCCAGAAGGACCAGGTCCATGTAATTCGCAGTGTGCCTTCTCTCCTGTCTGGGCAGCAAACACTTGTTCACAAACTCAAAGAGCACCTTGTGCTCAGGCTTCATCAACAGACTTGGTATCACAGAAATTTTTGGTGATTTGGAGAGCAGAAGGGAGAGAGTCTAGACAAGGCCACCTTTGCCTAGTATAGTCATCGTAGCCCTCACAGGGCATGTCTAGAATTCTACCCAATTTAGGTGCGTCAAACTGCACCTCTACTCTCTTCACCAAGCTTGTAACAACCCTATTCACCACAGTGGCATTTGCCATAAACTCGATCAGCTCTTTCCTTGCCAGCCTGCCATCTAGTTGAAGAACCATGTCCTTCCACCCCTGTGCATCCAGGGCATCAACCAATCTTTTCATGCCTGGCTCCTCCAGATCTTTCAGAATTCTTCCTTTCATAATTTTTCTCCTGCCAAAAAGGACAAATCTGTCCTGTTCTTTTTCAGATTCATCTTCTTCTTCCTCTCCACTCCATGCTTTTTCTTCTTCAGGAACTTTCACTTGTTTTCCTTTGACTGCAGACCTAGTTCTTTTAGCCGGGGAGGGTTCAGTAGATACAGGTTCTGAAGACTTCTTTGAAGAAGTCTTGGATCCTTTTGGTGTAGGAGTGGGAACCTCCTCAGTTGTACCTCTTTCCTGACGAATCAATTCCATCTCCTCCTCCTCTTCTTCTGCAGCCACAGAACTTTCCACAACTTTAGCTTTTCGTTTTTCCTTCTTCTTTTTCTTGCTTGCTTCTAAGGCTTTCTGCAACTCAGCCTCACTTTGCTTTACCCTGCTTCTGGTAGCTTTCATCTTTGATACTGGAGGGACATTAGACTTCGGAGATGACACCTTGCTCTTCTTTGTTGACTTAGAGGCAGTTGGAACCTTTTGAGAAGAAGCATTGCGCTTCTTGGGATCATAACTTTCCCCTACCTTCTTCAGAATGTCAGCTAAGGTTTCTTCCATAGATGAACCAGGTTCATCTTGTTATTCACTCGGGTGTACAAGGCCTTCAGCAGCCTCCCCAGTTTCACTTCCCCCTGGCTTGTTGCCACTCTCCTCTGTTCCTTCACAAATAGCAAGAATTTTATCTTTCTTTTTCTTTCCCCTTCTACTCGACTCTCCCTCACTTACATCTCTCACAGAACCCACCAACACAAACCTACTGTCCACCTTCTCAACTACATCAGAAAAAACATAGCATGTATTTACCTCCCTAGGGTTTTCTTGATTCTTGTCTGAGTCAGAAGACCCACGTTCTTCTCCATCGCTTGCAGAAACAAATGCTTCGGACTCAGAACTCGAGTCAGATGATTCCTTTTCAGCTCTCTCTTTTTTCTGGCTGGCTCTCAATTTTTCGTTTAGAGCCGTTTTCATAGCACCAGTAGCCACAGTCTTTCTTGCCAACATTTTTTGCCGGCGAAATCTTGGTTTGGGATTGTCGCTAGGAGGTGCAGGTGAGGGTGTGATAGGAGATACTGGTGGGGGAGTTCCTGGATTTTGTTGAGGAGTAGTCATTGTGAAGAATTTCTAGAGAATTTTTGGGGATTTTTGAAGATTTTAGAGAGAAGGATGATAATTTGAGGTTTAAGGCTTAATGACGGTTATGGCATAGTCTGGGAGTATGTGGAGTGTATTTAAAGTGCAGCAGCCTTTTTGCAGTGGTCAATCAAGAATCTAATCCCTTTAAGACTCCGGTCTTTTAGCGATAAATGGGTGACGCTTGGATTAAAAAAAATAGTCCCGTTTCCTTTAGAATTTTAGGAGAGTGAAACTGGTTCAATGCACAACGGTTCTAATTTTTAGGAGTTTGGTTAGAGTAGGACTTCTGCTCATAATTGGAATATTTATTTTTATAATTGTGCAAAGTATATAAACATACCTGACCTTTTCTCATGAGCAAATTCTGAAGTACCAGGTTCTCCCAATAGAACTTCTCTTGATTATGCCTCATATATCAGAATAGAAAAATACTTTGTAAGAGATCAATGAATTAATATAAACACACGTCACAGGAGTATACTGATTAGAGTATGAGACCGAGTAAGAATTAGTCTAGATATTTTCATAAAGTCAGAACTTCTAACCAAAAACGTGAATATATAATTTTTTTTTTCATTTTTTTTCATTGCATTTTGAACTGTTCCTTTTTAGGTGATCTTAATCATCCCTAATTCCAACCTGTTCCTTTCAAAGTTTTCCCTATTCAGTGCTTTGGTAAAGATGTCAGCTATTTGTTTATCAGTAGCACAGAATTCTATTGAGATTAAACCTTTCTCATAATTATCTCCCAAGAAGTGGTGTCTAACATCTATGTGCTTGGTCCTTTTATGATGAACATGGTTCTTTGTCATACTTATAGCACTAGTGTTATCACAAAATATTGGTATGCATCCCACTTCAATTCCAAAATCTACCAATTGTTCTTTGATCCATAGTAATTGAGCACAACAAGAAGCTGCAGCTACATACTCAGCTTCAGCAGTAGATAGAGCTACTGAATTTTACTTCTTGGTAGCCCATGATACAAGACATGAACCAAGGAAGTGTGCCATACCTGCGGTGCTTTTTCTATCCACTAGGAAACCTGCATAGTCAGCATCAATGTCAGGTCTACTGGCAGTAAGATACAAAAGTGAACCAATCATACCCCTATACAACTTCTGATCAACTGATGAACCAGGTTCATCAATATCTAATTTAGTGGCAGTTGCAATAGGTGTATTTATTTCTTTAGAAAACTCCATTTTAAACTTCTTGATTAGTTCTTTTGTATACTTCTGCTGATGAATCATGGTTCCATTTTGGCTTTGTTTGATCTGCAATCCTAAGAAGAAGTTAAGCTCACCCATCATGCTCATTTCAAATTCACTTCCCATTAGTTTTGCAAAATCTTTGCTTAGCTTGTCAGTTATGGCCCCAAAGATTATGTCATCAACATAAATTTGTACAACAAGAAGGTCCTTACCTTTTTCCCTTACGAATAAGGTACTATCTATTTTACCTCTCTTGTACCCATGCTCCAGCAGAAACTTTGACAGTCTTTCATACCATGCTCTTGGTGCCTGTTTGAGTCCATAGAGAGCCTTGTCCAGCTTGTACACATGTTCAGGACATTCTTTGCTTTCAAACCCTGGGGGTTGTTTCACAAACACTTCTTCCTTTAAGTAGCCATTCAGGAAGGCACTTTTGACATCCATTTGATGAAGAGTGAATTCCATATGTGCTGCAAAGGCTATGAGAAGTCTGATTGCCTCTAGTCTTGCAACTGGAGCAAATGTCTCATCATAGTCTATTCCTTCCTCTTGGCTGTAACCTTGAACTACTAACCTTGCCTTGTTCCTTGTAACAGTTCCATCTTCATCAAGTTTGTTCCTAAAGACCCACTTTGTAGCAATGACTGATCTGCCCTTGGGTCTTGGAACTAGGTGCCAAACTTGACTTCTTTCAAACCGGTTTAGTTCATCCTGCATTGCGTTCACCCAATCTGCATCTTGCAAAGCCTCAATAATATTTTTCGGTTCAATGAAAAACAAGAAAGCATCAAAAGCACACAGATTCTTTAATTGTGATCTGGTTTTGACGCCAGATGTTGGATCAGTGAGAATGTTCTCAATGGGATGAGAACTTTGATACTTGTGAGGTTTTACAACCAACTGGCTTCTGCTGGATGTTTCAGCCATTTGATGAGGAACAGGTTTATGAACAGGTTCCTTCAAGGAGTTTATTTCAATTCCTCTTTGACTTCTTCCCCCTGTCAGGTTGCCCTGTAAGGAAGAACCTGGTCCATCACCTGTTCCTTCTGTAGGTGTCACTTTGATTTGAGCTAATGCTTCATCCAAGTCTTTGACCAGTCCAATGGCTTCATCTTCATGTTCCTGTCTCTCAGAAAGAATGTTAGTTTCATCAAATACTACATGCACACTTTCTTCTACACATAGAGTTCTTTTATTAAATACTTTATAAGTTTTACTATGTGAAGAATATCCCAAGAATACTCCCTCATCACTTCTAGGATCAAACTTTCCTAGGGAGTCTTTTCCATTATTTTGCACATAGCACTTGCAACCAAATGCTCTAAGATGGGATATATTTGGTTTTCTCCCTTTAAGTAACTCATAGGGAGTCTTCTCTACTAGAGGTCTGGTCATGCATCTATTTATGATGTAACATGCAGTGTTTACAGCCTCTGCCCAGAAACTGTGAGGCAATTTGCTAGATAGTAACATTGTTCTAGCCATATCCTCAAGAGTTCTATTTTTCCTTTCAACTACTCCATTTTGTTGTGGAGTCCTAGGTGCAGAGAAGTTGTGATCTATGCCATTTTCATCACATAACTCAGCAAATTTAATGTTTTCAAACTCAGTTCCATGATCAGACCTAATGGATGCAAGTTGATTTCCTAATTGTTTCTGAGTTTTCCTAACAAATGCAGAAAACATGTCAAATGCTTCATCTTTGGAAGTTAGAAATAAAACCCAGGTGAATCTAGAATAGTCATCAACTAGCACCATTACATACTTCTTTCCACCTCTGCTCATGGTTCTCATTGGACCACATAGATCCATATGAACCAGTTCCAACGTCTTGGACGAACTTACCATTTTCTTGGATTTGAAGGATGACCTTACCTGCTTCCCCCTTGCACATGCCTCACAAACTTTGTCTTCCTTGAACTTGATATTAGGTAACCCTATAACCAAGT
Source organism: Nicotiana attenuata (assembly GCF_001879085.1). NCBI lineage: Eukaryota > Viridiplantae > Streptophyta > Magnoliopsida > Solanales > Solanaceae > Nicotiana > Nicotiana attenuata. Next base: position 23,809 of record NW_017675366.1, read on the forward strand.
CCTTGGAGACTAATTTGTTTAGCTGATTTAGACTGGCATGACCAAGTCTTTTGTGCCACAGGAGGGGATCATTAACCAACACACTTAAACAAGTGAGTTCATTTTCTGAAAGAGTGGACAAATCTACAATGTAAATATTGTTAACTCTTTTTCCCTGCAAAACAATCTTGTCAGTGGTAAGGTTAATCACAAAGCATTTGGTGGAGGTAAAAGCCACAAGGTTACCTCTGTCACACAATTGTGACACACTTATTAGGCTATATTTCAAGCCATCTATCAGGTAGACATTCTCTATGGAATGAGAATCTGTTTTGCCTACCTTTCCAACCCCAATGATCTCACCTTTCTTTCCATTACCAAAGGAGACATTACCTCCTTTTAAGTCCTCAAGTGAAAGGAACTGGTCCTTGTCCCCAGTCATATGTTTTGAGCAGCCACTATCCATATACCATATTTGGCTCCTCCCTTTCACTTGGACCTGCAAAAGGAAATCAGGGGTTAGTCTTAGGAACCCAAACTAGTTTGGGTCCCTTTCTATGGGCAAAAGGATGAATCAGATTCTTTCTTGCCCAACTAGGCAGCTTGTGCTTTTCTTGAACAAAAGCTTTGTTTCTTTGACTGGCCTTTTCTTTTGCATTACATTCATATTTGTAATGGCCAGTCTTACCACAGTGTGTGCAGATTTTATTTTCAGGAAGAGTGAGGTACTTGCTTTTTGGATCCCATTTAGGAGCTTGAGTCCCATAGCCAAGTCCTCTTTTGTTACTGCTATGATGCTCTTGCAGCCAGGAGAGAGCATCAGAAGCCTTGTTCCACTTGCAAGTTCTGTCTAGTTCATGTTTTACCTTTCCTAGATCTTCTTTCAAGACTTTAATGAATTCATCTTTCTTGTATAATTCATCTTTCATTTTTCCCAAATTTTCTTCTAGAGTGAGATATGTGTGATCAGCTTTCTTCTTTCCTGTTCCTAATTTCAGTTTTAAGTTTTCAGACCTAAGCTCTAGGACACTGTTGTCAAGTTCAAGAACCTGGTTCTTCAACTCAGCATTTTTGTTATCACTCTCATTTGCCCTAGACTCTAGACTTTTACATTTTGCTTTTAGAATCACACATTCCCTAGACAGAACTTTCTTCTCATTATTAATTATCTCAGACTCATCAATGAAGTCTATTAATAGCTCAGCCAGCCTTTCTTTAGACAAGAATTTAATCTTGTCTTTGAGATGAAGAATACTTACCTCTTGTTCATCATCTGATTCTCCGATGGCCATTAGTGCTTGCTCCTCCTCAGCTTCATCTTCTGAGTCTTCATCTGAGGTTTCTCCCCAAGCAGCAACCATAGCCTTGGTTGAACCTTTGTTTTTCTTTGGTTGAACCTGTTCCTTCTTCCTGTTCCTTCGTTCAGCTCTTTCTTTCTTCCACTCAATTTCCCATTGAGGGCAGTTTTTGATCATGTGGTCAGTCTTACCACACTTGTAGCATCCCTCATTGGTCTGTTTCTCCGGAGCTCTTGTTTTATTGAAGTTTGTACCTCTTGAAGAACCCTTTCCTCTCATCAGGTACTTCTTGAAATCCCTAGTGATCATAGCCACTTCATCATCTTCCAAATCTGCACCTTCAGCAATTCTGAGAGCTAAGCTTCTCTCCTTTTTGGGGGTATCCATCTTCATGGTTTGTCTCCTCATTTCATAGGCAGTTAAGTTTCCAATCAGTTCATCCAGTCTAAGGGTAGCAATATTCCTGGATTCCTGAATGGTAGTGATTTTGCTTTCCCATGTGACTGGCACAACCCTTGTCAGAATCTTCTCAACCTTGTCTTCTTCAAGGATAATCCTTCCAAGAGATTCAAGTTCATTTGTCAAAGTGGTGAATCTAGTATACATCTCCTGGATAGTTTCTCCTTCCTTCATAGTAAAATTCTCATATTGAGAATACAGAAGTGTTCCTCTTGATCTTTTCACTTGAGGTGTTCCTTCATGAGCCACTTGCAGAGTGTCCCATATTTCCTTAGCAGTTGTACAGCTTTGGATCCTACTGTACTCGTCTGGTCCTAGACCACATACAAGCCACTTCTTGGCCTTAGCATTTTTCTCCCACTTCCTCAGGTCCTCAGCAGTACAATCAGCCCTTGTTTTTGGCACATCAATTCCTTCAGCATTCTTCTTAGTGGTTGCTAGGGGACCATCAGTGACTATGTCCCAAAGTTCATAATCTTCCCCTATAATGTGATCTCTCATTCTGTTCTTCCACCAAGAATAGTACTGACCATTGAAAATTGGAGGCCTGGCAGTGGATTGCCCTTTCCAGTTCCCAGGTGGTGCACTCATTGTTGATCTTCTCCTAAGGTGTTAGCCTCTTCAAGGATAACCTGCTCTGATACCAATTGATGTTCTACACGTCAATACCACACAAGAGGGGGGGTGATTTGTGTGGTACCTAATTTTCGCACTAGAAGAACCTGGTTCTTCTAGATGTACTTACTATGACTGTTTGCGGAATTAAGAGTGCATAAAATAAAGAACACAGAGATTTTTACGTGGAAAACACCTGGCTCAAAAGGTGAAAAAACCACGACCTACTACTCAGTAGGATTTTCCCAAACTTCCACTAAAATCACTGAGCCAAAACAGCATTTACAAAACTCTTGTAAACCTAAGGATTAAACTCTAATCCCAGTGTGGCACACAGCCTCAACTGCTGCGACACTTTCAAGTTAACTCTAACTTGAATACTCAAAGTACCTAATACAATTGCTTCTATAAAAGCTGAAAGGTACAATTTTAAAACACCTACTACAATTGAACTAGAATAAAAGAAAGACACGATAGAATTGGTTCTTCTATCTTGTCCAAGTAGCTTAAGGTTTGCACACTTGAATCTCATGTAAATTGCTTGCAAAAAGCCTTGCTATTTTGCTCTTCAATTTAGTTTCACTTCTGCGTTTGTGTGCACCCTGTAAAAGAGAACAAACATTACTATTTATAGAGTTAGTAATCAGAGTTTGATTAAAACTCTAATTGCTAATCCTTCATCAAATTCGAGTCCTAGAACAATTCAAACTCCAATCCTTATTCTTTATCTGGATATAGTTCTCTTCACATAAGGAGACTTCAACTCCTTATTCTATGCAACCTTCTCGATCAACTCAGAAGATATTATTGCTGACCCTTGAGACTTATCTTCACACGTATGTCACGTGTATAAGTATATCAACACTGTGTCTGTCTCACATGATGGACCTGGTTCATGACTAAGTTCATTTTGTCAATCTTCAAAACTTCATCTGAACTTTGGCCAACAATATCCATTCCCCATTTCATGAACGACCATGGGAATAAGACTGAATAAAGTTGTTCTCCGGGCAGATGGATTATCGGTGCATGTCTTTGGCATTTGTTGCATTTTCGAACGGAGTCCTTAGTATCTTTTCCTTACTGTCCCAATAATACCCTGCTCTGATGACTTTGTGAACCAGTGATTCGGCACCGGAATGTTTCCTGTAAGTACCCTCGTGAATTTCTCGTAGGACGTAGTCGGTGTCTCCCGGACCCAAGCATATTGCCTACGGCCCATCGAACATCCTTCTGTACAATGTTCCATCTTCGACCAATGTGAATCGTGCAGCTTTCGTTCATAGATTCCTCGATTCCTTAGGGTCCGACGGAAGTTTCCCATTCTTCCAATAATCGATATATTTGGTCCTTCAAACCCAAGTTAGGCTTGTGGAGTTTATTTTGGCGTGGCCTTCTTCGACTACCGACTTTGAAAGCTGTACGACAGGCCCCGAACTAATTTCACCATCTTCGACTGATGACCCCAAATTTGCAAGGGCATCGACCTCACCGTTCTACTCTCGAGGTACATGCTATAGGGTCTATCCTTTGAACCGGTGTAAGGTTACCTGAAATTTGTCTAAGTACCTCTACATTCGATCTTCTCGAACCTCGAAGGTTTTGTCGACTTAGTTAACCACGAGTTGGGAATCACACTTGGCCTTGATGACCTCTGCTCCCAAACGTTTAGCCAGCTCGAGACCTACAATCATGGCCTCATACTTGGCCTCATTGTTAGTCAACTTAGGGGTTTTAATAGAGTGTCTAATTGTATTGCCTGTGGGTGGCTTCAAAATGATGCCTAGCCTGGACCACTTCACATTCGGAGCACCATCTGTGAAAAGGGTCCACACCCCCGAGGATGTACCCGACTTTAGCAATAGTTCCTTTTCGACCTCGGGTACAGGGCTGGTGTAAAGTCGGCCACGAAGTCTGCTAAGATTTGAGACTTGTTCGGGGTTGATACTCGATATCATACCCACTGATTTCGACGGCCCATTTGGCCAGTCGGCCCTAGAGTTCGGGCTTGTGCAAAATTTTGCGAAGGAGATAAGTGGCTACAACATAAATTGGTGACACTGAAAATACAGTTTCAATTTCCTAGAGGCGCTTATTAGAGCAAGCGCAAATTTTTCTCAGTGTGGGTACTAGGTCTCTGCTTCACCTAAAGTTCGACTAACATAGTAATCAGGAAATTGTGTACCTTGATCTTCTTGAACTAGGACACCACTTACCGCAACCTCCGAGACTTCCAAATATAAATAGAGTTGCTCGTCCGCTTTCGGAGTATGAAGAAATGGTGGGCTCGAAAGATACCGCTTTAATTCTTCCAATGCATGTTGGCATTCCGGGGTCCAAATGAAATTGTTCTTCTTTTTTAGCAGTGAGAAGAACCTGTGACTTCGATCCGAAGACCTCGAGATGAAGCGGCCTAAAGCGGTTATCCGTCCTGTTAACCTTTGTACGACCTTAACGTTGTCCACGACAGTGATGTCTTTGATTGCCTTGATTTTGTCGATGTTGATCTCGATTCCCCAATTTGACACCATAAAGCCGAGGAACTTGCCTGAACCGATCCCAAATGCGCATTTCTCGGGGTTGAGCTTCATGTTGTATTTTCTCAACATGTCGAAGGTTTCTTGCAAATGTGTCAAATGGTCCTCTGCGTGCAGGGACTTAACTAGCATGTCATCAATATAAACCTCCATTGATTTACCTATTTGTTCTTCGAACATTTGGTTTACTAGGCGTTGATAACTAGCACTAACATGTTTTAGCCCAAACGGCATTACATTATAGCAATAAGTACCGTACTTAGTTATAAAATCTTTTCTTGATCCTCCGGGTTCATTTGTATTTGGTTATACCTAGAGTAGGCATCAAGAAAACTGAGGATCTCATGGCCGACCGTGGAATCGATCATGCGATCGATATTTCGGTAGAGGAAAGGAGTCCTTAGGGCATGCTTTGTTCAAGTCTTTGTAGTCTACGCACATTTTAAGTTTATTCCCTTCTTGGGGACTACAACTACGTTTGCTAACCATTCGGGATATTTTACTTCCCGGATGGATCTTATTTTGAGAAGTTTGGTTACCTCGTACTTGATGAAAGCATGTTGTACCTCGGACTGGGCCTTCTCTTTTGCTTCACTAGTCTAAGCTTCGGAACCAAGCTCAATCGATGAGTGGTAATCTCTGATGGGATCCCTATCATGTCAAGGTGGGACCAAGCAAAACAATCCATATTTTTAATAAGGATTTTAATGAGTTTTTCCCTGAGCTCCGGAGTTAACCCGTGACCAGGTATACCTTTCAATCAGGCAGATGCTCGATTAGTATGACTTGCTCCAGCTCTTCGACCGTCTACTTTATGGCGCCGGAATCATCGGGGGTTATGAAGGTTCGAGGTATCATTCAATCATCATCCTCAATAATTTCCTGTTATTCCGATCTCGTCGCAGCCAGCGACTGTGGTTGCTATTTGACTTCCTGCTTTTCCTTTGATTCTGGTCCTTTTGTTGATGTTAGAGTCGATAATGGTATCACCTAATCAATTGCAAACATCTCTTTGGTTGCTGGTTGTTTGCTGTACACTGTCTTGACTCCTTCCAATGTTGGGAATTTCAAGACTTGATGAAGCGTTAAAGGTACCGCCCTCATATTATGGATCCAGGGTCTCTCGAGCAGCGCATTGTATCTCATATCACCTTTGATTACATGGAACTTTGTTTCCTGGATAGTTCCGGCCACTTTCACTGGCAACATGATTTCCCCTTTGGTGGTTTCACTTGCCATGTTGAAACCATTGAGCACTCGAGCTACAGGCACAATTTGATCCTAAAGGCCGAGCTGCTCCATGACCCTCCATCGAATAATATTTGCTGAGCTACCTAGATCAACTAACACACGTTTAACTTGAATTTTATAAATAAGGATTAGATATTACCAGCGCATCGTCGTGAGGCTGTTCGATCCCTTCTGCATCCTCATTATTAAAAGATAAGGTATCTTCTGGTAAGTAGTCTCGGGTATGCTTCTCCCTTGTGATTGTAACTTTGGTGCGTTTAAATGTCGGACCCTGAGGAATATCGACCCCACCGACGATCATATGAATCATGTGTCGTGGTTCCTCTTGTTTTTTTTCCTATTTGCATCCTTGTCTCTGAAGTGATTTTTTGCTCGGTCACTCAAGAACTCTCAAAGATGACCTTCGTTGAATAAACGAGCTACCTCTTCCCTTAATTGTCTTCAGTCTTCGGTTCTGTGACCATGGGTTCCATGGTACTTGCACATTTGATTTGGATTCCTTTGAGTTGGATCGGTCTACAAGGGTCTGAGACACCTAGTATCCTTGATTTGTCCAATGGCTGACACAATACCTGAAGCATCGACGCTGAAGTTGTATTCCGATAACCTTGGTGCTTCCTTAGGCTCGACATATTTATCGAAGCCACTCTTGCTCATGAGCCCTCGAGAATTTTGACCTCGATCATTCCTTCGATCATTTCGAACGAGATTACATCCCGGTCCGTTGTTTCTACGATCTGCGCTATATGATTGGTATCAATCTCTGTTCAATCGGGGCTCTCTATCGATGTCTGAATCCTTCCTTCGGGTCTATTTGGGTAAACAAAATCGGACAGGGCTCTCAACTGATCATCCTCAACTCTGATCTTTGATTGGTATCGATTATGCATATCATCCCAGGTCACTATTCAATCAAATTCTGCTTTAGTTGACGTGACGCTACCGAACTTTGCTCATTCAAACCCTGAGTAAAGGCTTGGACAGCCCAATCATTGATAACCGGGGGTAGGTCCATGCGTTCCATCTAAAATCGAGATACAAATTCCCTAAGCATTTCATTGTCCTTTTGTCTCACTTTGAAGAGGTTTGATTTCCTAGTCGCGACCTTTATCGCTCCGGCGTGTGCCTTTACGAACAAATCGGCAAGAATGGCGAAAGGATCGATGGAATTGGGCGGGAAATTGTGGTACCATATCATTTATGATTTCGATAAAGTTTCTCCAAATTTTTTCAATAAAATAGATTCAATCTCATCGTCTTCTAAGTCATTTCCCTTTATTGCGCATGTATAAGAAGTGACATGCTCATTAGGATCAGTGGTTCCATTTGTACTTAGGAATATTTGGCATGCGGAATTTCTTCGGAATGGGATTCGGAGCCGCACTTGGTGGGAAAGGCTTATGTACAAACTTTTTCGAATCCAAGCTCTTCAAAATCCGGGGTGCCCCCGGTATTTCATCAACCCGTGAGTTGTACGTTTCTATCTTTTTATCATTACCCTCAATTTTCTTTTCTCATGATTCAACCCGTTTAGTGAGCTCCTCGAGCATCCTTATGATGGCGGGGTCAGTTCCCGATCCATTATCATTCAACTTTTCCTGTACAGGTTCGACCCTATTAACAACTTCCTGTGACGTATCGAGTTCAATTCTGCTTGGTGGTCGATTCTGATTTTGGAGTTGCGCTATCGCAGCCTGCTGAGTTTGTAACATGTCAAATATCATTCGAAGACTAATCCTACCTTCTTCACCACTCTGTGCGTTCTGCTCGGCTGCCCAGGCGTCTCTGCGGACGCTATTCTCAGAGTCGGCGCCTAAATCTCCATGAACGGCGACTTGAGAACTGACATCGACTGGATCTACGGCCTTTGGTACATTGGGATTGATTGGAGGTACTCCGTTTCCCGGGGCGGCCATGTGCTCGTTCTTGCCATGAAGACCAAGGCCGTTATTTGTATGAGTGGGTACTACTTGAGAGTTCGACATGTTGATTCCTGAAATCAAAAACACTTACGAGAACAAGCGTAAAAGCAGTGTGTGTTATGAAGGTTAAAATATTAAGCAATCACTATTATCTTTAGCACCACGGTGGGCGCCAAACTGTTTACCTTAAAAATTGAGTAACAGTTAAACTTGTAATGTGGTTTTAAGGATACGTTATTTCACTTAATATCAATTGAGAAACGTGACATAAGCAGTAGAAATTGATAAAAATGTAAAGCGAACCAGTGTTTAGACAAAGCCCTCGAGTTGGAATACCCTCGAGCTAGTAGAGCAAGAACAGTTAAAAAGCAGCAAACTGATGAACAAGAGGAAGTGAGTTAAAGAGAGAATATTATATTTCTTTGATCTGTGTGAATGTAAGGTGCTTACAAATAATGGGGACTCCCCTTTATATACTAAAGGAATCCTAATTATGGTAAAATTCTATTATGGAAGTAAATTGCATGATTGGTACGAATAACCGCCCTTGATTTGATCTGTTCCGGGATTTCCGCCGTGATCTTATAGATATCTTGCCTTTCCGTTATTGCACTTCACTCGAGGTCGGTCATACTTAGTCTCGATCGGTGCAGGCCTCGATCTCAACGGGCACCTCGATTTGGTTATCAAACTGTATTTGTAAAATAATTTTGGAGAAGATAAAATAACATATAAATAGAAATGTAAACGAAACAGAATTTAATCTGAGCCCACTGAATTCACAGTGTTTCCTTTAGGAATTTAATCCCCTCCTACTACACAAGGTTGTGGATTATTTCCTACCAAGTGGAACGAATTACACACTGGCCTAGCTGTAACACCCCGTAAATCCGGATTAGTTGTGGATGTGTTAAATGAGTATTAATGTGATCTTTTAGATATGTGAAGCCCTATCGGGATGAGTATGGGTAATGTAACACTCCATAAATCTGAATCAGTCGTGTGCGGACGAGGACTATTAATATGATAGTTATCAATTTTGAATTTTTATAGAATCAAATTCGAAAATCATTTCTATTTTGATCATTTCTTAGATTGGATATGATAATAAGTGTACGAGGCATATCATAAGTGATTTGGGGTCCAAGGAGAGACCTAAGTCTAAGCCAAGTTAGAAAATTACATGAAAGACTAAAATTCCAAATGGGTAAGCACAAGACCACACTTCGCACGAGCATATCCACATATATATAAGGTGTTCTGTGATGCACAACCTATCAAATAAAAGTTTTTTTAGTCTAGTTTCTAACGCTTCAAACCGTTCGTCATTTGGACATTCCTACAAGAAGTTATGCCCAAATTACCAAAGGCTGGCGGAGGAGTGTGCGGATGTGAAGCATCCGAGGCCGCGTCCAAAAAGAGGGGCTGGCAGTGAAGTGCTGCCATAGCATCCGGGTCAGCATCCGAGATCCTGAGAGGAGTGAACTGGGGATGCGAAGCATCCGAGGCCACATCCGAAATCTAGGCCTATAAACACAATTTCGGGGTCCATTTTCTCCATTTCTTTTGGACGATCTTTAGGGTTTTGCTCCACTCTCTCAAGACCTCCAACCCCTCCCATCTTCAAGGTAAGCAATCCCCACTATCTTGGTGTGAAATTCCATCATTTATACATTATTATTGATGAAATCTACGCATAAAATACTTAGATCTTCAAGAGATCTCTTCAAGAACTCAAAGGAGGGTTTTGCAAGATTTCTTCCAAAAAGGTAATACTACACCCTTACACTTACATGTATGGATTTATTAAGGGAATATGAGTATGAATAAGTATTGGAACTCTTGGTATGGTTATTGGAAGCCATAAGTTCCCAATTTAGTTACATAACTATTGTAGAGATTGAAAGATGATATTTAATGGAACTTTATTGGTTGGGTGTGGATGGATGGTCATATATGTGATGTTGGAAGTTATAAATTGGTTAATCATGATGGTGGGATAAATTATTGATGAATGGTGGTAGTTGGATGAACTAATCATATGGTGATGAGATGTGGAGATTTATGCCTACAAGGTGTTTGATAATATGCCTAAATGGCTTAAGTTATGGAATTTGTTACTAATATTGGTTCCATTGGATGTTGCTATTATAGATTGAAGGTTCTTAGTGTTGTGGATCTTGTAGTATCATTAAGGGGCGAAATTGAGGTAAGTGAGGCTAACTCTCTTCTAACTCTGGTCCCTCTTCTAGGACTAGAGGTTCCCTTTCTCAGAGGTCTTCTTCTAGGAATAAAGAATCCTCTGAGCCCCTTCGTGAGCCTCTAGTTGAAGAAATAGTCCCAACAGAAATTTCTTTTCACCATGATAGAGAATCTCTCAGGACCCAAGTTGCCTCTTTAGATCGTGCTGACGCTTTCCCCACTCAAATCATAGATATTTTAACTCCCATAATTCGTAACGATTGTCACTGGAGTGACGATTTTCCAATTATCATTCCTAACCCAAATCAAAGGATCACTTCTTACTTAATCGGATTCTCTTTTGTTTACACATACCCTTTCACTCTAGGGTTCAAACCAGCCATTGACCCGGTCATTCTAGACTTTTGCCATATTTTCAACGTGTGTTTGGGTCAAATTGGTCCGATTATTTGGAGGGTTGTCGCCTGCTTGAGGCACCTCGCTAACACGGCGGATGTCGAATTTACTTTTCCCCACCTAATTCATCTCTGTTCCCCTAGGCTTTTTCGCAACGGCGTGTTTAGCCTAGCAGCCAGGAGCAAGAGGGTTTTAGTGAGCCCCGAGGACGATAAAGACCGTGGCTGGTAGGCTCGGTTTGTTGCTGCCCCCACTGTTGGTTTAGTGGGTGAAAATAATGCTCCCTTCCTGAGAAGTGGAACTTTGCACGTAAGTGTTAAATCTTCTTCGTGCCTTTTCCTTTCAAGCTTTATCAACTTTTCTAATGTCGCTTCTTTTTCTTTTCTCAGCAACCATGGGTGTTGTGGAGACTGTGCCCAACTTCCGTGGTTGGGTAGGAAAATTGTTGAAGATCGCTCCAATGGAGGGTAGGTCGTGGAAAAACCTTTGAGTTTCTATTTTACCTTGTTTGTATATAAATATTTTCTTTGTTCTAACTTTTATCCTTCTTTTTATCAGGATTTGCTATTCGAGGAGTCACTACAGAGGCAATCATGGCTTCTCGTGACTCTTTGAGTACTCGTACCTCTTCAGCCCAAGATATATTCTTGGGTTCTTCAAAAAGAAAAGCTACTGAGGAAGAAGATTTAGAGGAAAAAGATGAGGGCTCCCTGGTGATGAGACCACGAGCCAGGAGACGTATCGCCTCTGCTGACGAGGCTGAAGTCTCCCCTCATCTGTCTCTTTCCGAGCCTATTGTTACTCCAGTTATCATTCCTGATGATGACGTCTCTCCTCACGACACTCGTGAGTCTATCGATCAACTTTTTGTTAGTGGTTTTGGTAGTGGAAACTTAGGACCTGTTCTAGACGAGCTTCCCTTATCTTCCTTTTCATCTCCTGTACCTGTGATTGCTTCTTTACCTTCATCAACTGTTGCTTCTGTTCCTTCTTCCACCGTTCCTCCTTTGGTAATTCCTCCACCTATCGTTCACCATACGGAGGTGGGCTCTTCAAGTAGGAGTACTGCTATGAGGAGCGTAACCATTGAGGTTCCTGCTAACAACAGCCTCTTGAGAAAGTCCGGTCAAGCTGATATTTGGCTCGAGCCTTTGATTGGCCCCATCGAGAAAGCAAAGCTTGAAAGCCACAGCAACCTGATTCTCATGAATGACATAGTGCATGCCATTTTAAAGGTATTTTTCTTTCCTACTTTTCTCCATTCTGTAAAAATTTTCGACTTTGGGATTCTTACTTCTCTTTTTTACGTAGGCCAATCTTATTGGCACGAGCTGATGAGCAGAATCTCCCTCTTGGAGAAGGTAGCACGTGATTCCCAGTTGGAGGCAAACAACTGGAAGGAACAGTTTGACAGCGCTCAAATCGATATGGAGGATTTACAAGAGAGAAGAAGTACCTTAGAACAGCAAGTACGAGCATTAACTTCGGAGCTGGCGGTTATCAAGGCTTCCTTGAGGCAAGCTGAGAAGGAAAAAGAACGCCTTGAATCCTCCTTTTCAGAACAGCTATCCAAGGCTAGCAAGGAGAATAGTGCATTAAAGGCTCTGTTGGTTCAAAAAGAGGTTTATGCTGGGAAACTTGTGCAAAACCTGACGCAGGCACATCCTCTTCGAGTTTTTGTTGATAAGGTGCGTGCTTTAGAGAGCTCACATGCTTCCCTTCAAACTTCTTGTAATTCTGCCTTGGCTGAGAATGAAGAGCTCAAAAGTGAGGTCGCTGCTTGGGAAAAGGATTATGAGATCCTTGAAGAAAAATTTGACGTTGAGGTGAGTTGGGCTTTTTTGAATTCCCGTCGTGATACCTTACTTGAAGTTGGGCAAGAAAGTTTTGACCTGGAGGCTGAATTAGCTAAGGTCAATGAAACCATAGAACAAGCTCAGCAACCGCAGGACTTCCCTTCACCTGTGATTGAAGCTCCCGTGGTTGAGGTTCATGCGGGTATCGCATCTTCTTCAAGCCCAATCGAGCCCACTGCTACAAGCCATGTTGAAACTACCTCTACTGAAGCCCTTACTCGAGTCGAGCCTATTGTCGCCGTTGAAGCTCCTGCCCAAGTTGAGCCCGTTGATGTTGATGCTTCTTCTTCAGTTCCCACATCTTCTTAGAAAATTTATCTTGAATTCCTTGTTTTTGCTGCAGGTACCTCTTTGGAAAATCATGTTAGAAACCCTTGGCTTCATCTAAGGGTTTATTTTTAGAACGCAAGTCCCCAAGTCTTTTGTGGGGCAATTCTGTATAAACAATTTCACAGTTTTTTGATTAAGTTCGCACTTAATCTTAAGTATTTAAGAAGCTTTTGATGTTATTATCTTAGACTTCTGTTTATTCTATTCTTGCCTTTATTTTTAAGGACTTATAAAATAGCTTGCATTTTTGCTCTTAAAAAATGCTTCTGTTAATCTCATGACTAAATAGTTTTAAACATGAGTTTTATAAAAGAGGGCCCTTTTATATTTCGACACTTATTGAAGAAGACGTCTCAACTTCATAATGGTGTTAACATACGATAAAAGAAATAGGAACACACATGTTTCTTTGGAATAACATTGACAAGTTTTTATTTTGAACCTTGACAAGTTTTGAATAACATCTTACATGTATTTGAATTACATCTATAACTTTCTCGTAACTGTTTTTCCTTGTAACAGATTTTTAAGAAAAAATAATAACCACGAGGTTTTTCTTTATTTCCCGTTTTAGAACAATAAATGCAAGGTTTTTCTTTATAACCTGCTTTAGTACATAGCTTTTACCCTAACTACAGTAAGGTTTTCTTTAGCCTTGGCTCATGACTTCATGTGACTTTTATTACTCTGCACTTGACTTTTTCAGGCTTGATTTTTCTTCAATCTTCTCTGCCTTCTTTATATATACTTGTGTATATTATGTAGTCCCCCAAGTGTTTGAGTGTTGAAGTATGAAGCCTCGAGCACTTGATAGTTTCTCTCATTTGGTCCTTTTCCTGAAAAGGAAACATATACGGGACTCGGAGGTACGATTATAGATGAAGACTGCTTAACCCGTTTAAATTTCTATCAGAATAATTGTAACCCTAGGCCAGGATTTTTAGGTTATTCCATGTGCCTTACAGGTCGTGACTCATCATTTAGTACGGGCTAGCTTTTTGCCTATCATCTAAAATCGTTAATAAATTTTAACAATTCAAAAAATTAAACGTAAAATGGTGATACCTGACCGTGGGTATTCCTTAGAAGTAATATCTCTTCAAATGAACAGCATTCCAATGTGAAGGAAATACTTTGCCATCCATTGTCTCCAATTCATATGCTCCCTTGCCTGCAATATCACGAACTCTATAGGGTCCTTCCTAAGTTGGACTCAATTTACCCGTGTTGGCTGCCTTTGTGGATTGAAAAACCTTTTTAAGCACGAAGTCCCCTATTTTGAAGAATCTGAGGCGTGCTTTCCTGTTGTAATATCGTTCTATTACTTGTTTTTGTGCTGCCATTCTTATTAATGCAGCTTCTCTCCTGGCTTCCAGTAGATCCAAATTGACCCGCATCTCTTCGTCATTAGATTCTTGTGTCGCTTGCATGAATCGTGTGCTTGGTTCTCCTATCTCAACTGGAATCAAAGCCTCAGCTCCATAAACCAATGAAAAGGGTGTTTCTCCTGTGCTCGTTTTGCGATATGCCCATAAAACACCAGGTAGCACCTTTGGCCAATTTCCTTTTGATTCTTCCAAACGCTTCTTTAAATTATTGACAATAACCTTGTTTGTTGACTCTGCTTGCCCATTACCTACGGGATGATAAGGTTTGGACGTAATCCTTTTAATTTGCCAACTTTGAAAAAATTCTTTGATTTGAGCTCCAATAAACTGAGGACCATTATCACATACGATCTCCTTTGGTACGCCAAATCGGCATATGATGTTTCGCCAAATAAAATCTTTGACTTCCTTTTCTCGTACCTGTTTGAAGGCTCCTGCCTCTACCCAATTAGTAAAATAATCAGTAAGTACGAGCAGAAATTTTACCTGTCCTTTTGCTTGTGGTAATGGACCCACGATATCCATTCTCCATTTCATGAATGGCCATGGTGCGATGACCGGATGTAATAATTCTGTGGGTCTATGCATGTTGTTACCGTACCTTTGACATTTATCACATTTGGCCACGAAACTTTCCGCTTCTTCTTCCATTTTTGGCCAATAGTAACATGTCCTGATTAAGGTTCTTACCAATGATCTTCCTCCAGCGTGATTTCTACAATCCCCTCATGTATTTCCCTCATTAAGTACTCTGTTTGAGAAGGTCCGAGGCGTCTAGCTAAGGGGCCACCGAACATTTTACGATATAGGTTGCCTTGATTTAAACAATAGCGAGCAGCCTTTTTTCGAAGTGCATGGGCTTTTTTCTTGTCATCAGGGATGGTTCCATACTACAAAAAAGCAACAATCTCGTTCCTCCAATCCCAAGTTAAATTATTAAAATTTACCTCATTTTTATCAGGGTCGAGAGCTGAATGAAATAAGTGGATAACCGAAGTGTTTGCATCGTTTGCCACGTCAGCCGCAGATGCGAGATTAGCTAAAGCGTCTACTTCAAGATTTTCATCCCTTGGTATTTGTGTAGCTTTCCAGGTTTGAAATTGCTTTATTAACTCCCGCACCTTTTCTAAATATTGCTGCATCCTTGTTTCCCTGGCTGTATAAGTCCCCAGCATTTGATTAACCACGAGTTGTGAATCGCTCTTGATTATAATCTGATTTATGCCAAGTTCTCGTGCCAATTCTAAACCTGCAATCACAACCTCATACTCTGCTTCGTTGTTAGTTATAGAATGACATTTAATAGCTTGACGTATGGTATCCCCCGTAGGTGGTACCAAAATAATCCCTAAACCTGCTCCTTTTATATTAGATAAACCATCGGCGAATAAAGTCCAAGTTCCTGGATTAGCTCCATTAAGCACTTGTATTTCTTTTTGTGCTTCTAATTGCATTTCCAGACTAAAATCTGCCACGAAATCAGCTAACACTTGTGATTTTATAGCAGTTCTAGGTTGGTATGTGATTTCATATTCACTTAACTCTATAGCCATTTGGCCAACCTACCTAATAATTCATGCTTATGTAATATGTTACGTAAAGGGTAGGCAGTTACTACAGCAATTGGATGACACTGAAAGTAAGGTCTTAATTTCCTAGATGCCATGATTAATGCAAGTGCAAGCTTTTCTAATTGAGGATACCGCGTTTCCGCATCTAACAGAGATTTACTAACATAATAGATAGGGGATTGTTTACCTTGTTCTTCTCGAACCAAAACCGCGCTTACCGCTACTTCTGAAACAGCAAGATAAATGAACAATCTTTCCCCAGCCTTTGGTTTCGCTAGCAATGGTGGATTTGATAAGTATGCTTTCAAATTCCTGAGTGCTTGCTGACACTCTTCGTTCCATTCAAAATGATCCTGCTTCTTAAGAGCTGAGAAGAATTTAAAACACTTCTCTGATGATTTAGAAATGAATCTTCGCAAGGCTGCAATCCTCCCTGTTAATCTTTGAACTTCTTTTTTGCTCGTAAGTATTTCAGGGATTTCCTCAATGGCCTTAATCTGTGTAGGATTCACCTCAATACCACGGTTAGAAACAAGAAAACCCAAGAATTTACCTGATGCAACACCAAATGCACATTTTTCGGGGTTTAACTTTAAATTTTCGCAAAATCTTAAAAGTTTCAGACATATTTGATATATGATCTTTTGAATACTGAGTTTTAACAAGCATGTCATCTATGTATACCTCCATAGTCTTACCTAAGTGTTCTTGGAACATTTTTGTAACTAACCTCTGATACGTTGCGCCTGCATTCTTTAGACCAAAGGGCATTACTTTATAACAGTAAGTCCCCCTGTCTGTTATGAAGGAAGTTTTTTCTTCATCTCCTGGATCCATTTTAATCTGATTATACCCTGAATATGCATCTAAAAAACTTAATAGTTCATGACCTGCAGTTGCATCAATCAATTGATCTATGTATGGCAGTGGAAAAGAATCTTTAGGACAAGCTTTATTTAGATCTGTGTAATCTACACAAACCCGCCACTTACCGTTCTTTTTTGGAACTACAACAGTGTTGGCTAACCAGTTAGGATACTTTACCTCACGAATAGAGCCAATTTTTAGCAATTTTTTGACTTCTTCTTGAATCACCTGATTCTTGAAAGTTCCTTGCGTTCTTTTTTTTTGCTTGACCGGAGGGTATGAAGGATCTTCATTTAGTTTATGAGTCATCACCTCCGGTGGTATTCCTGTCATGTCAGTATGGGACCAAGTAAAACAGTCTGCGTTAGCTTTTAAAAATTCAATTAACTTACGCTTCACCTCCGGGCTAAGATTAGCTCCTATATACACTTTTCTCTCTGGCCAGTGTATAAACAAAACCACAGCCTCCAGCTCTTCTATCGTCGTTTTGATGTTTTCATTTTCCTCTGGTTCTTGAATGGAATCGGGCCTTGAATCTACATCTGTTTGTTCTTGTTCAGTTGAGGTTGACGCTATGTTATCCTCAACTGAATTCTGTAATTGCTATTTTTCTTCACCTTTCGTGCTTGAGTCTGCCACGGAGTTGATGTTCCTAGATGTCTGTTGATCTCCCCTAATTTGACATATTCCCCATGGCGCTGGAAATTTAATGACTTGATGCAAAATTGAAGGAACAACGTCCATTTCGTGGATCCATGGTCTCCCAAGAATCATATTGTAAGCCATCTCCATGTCTACTACCTGGAACTTTGTGTCTTTGACGACTCCTTCAGCAAATGTGGTGAGCGTTACCTCTCATTTTGTAACGACGCTGGAATTATCGAACCCAGATAGAGTATGTGCCTTTGGTATTACTTTTTCTTCAGCTTGCATCTCACGTAATACTCTTAACAGAATAATGTTTACGGAACTACCTGGATCAATCAAAACTCGTTTTACATTAGTATCGTATACAATTAAAGATATTACCAGTGCATCGTTATGAGGGGTTAACACACCATATGCATCTGCATCATTGAATGTAATGTTGTCTTCTTCAAAAACTTGCCGCAGCCGCTTCCCGTGAGTAATTGTTACTTTGGAAATCTTATTTGCTGCAGTATATGACACGCCATTGATATTTTCACCCCCACTTATAACGTCGACAGTTCTTTTGGGTGAAGGTGGCTTTGGAGGCTCCTGCCTGTTCTTCATGTATGCTTGTTTACCTTTCTCACTGAATAACTCAGTGAGATACCCCTGTTTTAGCAAATGATCAACTTCACCTTTGCAAAAACCTGCAATCTGTTGTTTTATGCCCGTGATCATTATGAAATTCGCACCAATGATCAGGGTTTCATCTGTTTGGATTCGATTGCATTTCCTTTGGCCACCGTACCTTATCTCCCATGCTTCTTAAAACAGCTACGAGTTCAGAAGTGCTTACGTTGAAATTATAACCACCAAACCTTGCCTTCAGACCCCTATCATCATCTCGTGGCTCGCGTGTGTTTCGATCACTCCCAAATCTTGAAGACGAGCCTGATTCTTTATTCCATGATCTGTGATCGTACCTCTGATTGTCCTGCTTTGATCGTGAGTCTCTCCCCGTAGGTCCCATGTATGGATCGTACCTGTTTTTCCCGGATCTTTTTTCATTTTCTGCACGTCTTGAGCTTACTTTTTCTTCTTTTTTATGTCGTAAAATAATATCTTCTTCAATCCTCATCTTTGTACTGTATCTGTTATAGACGTCATTCCACGTCGTTGCTGGAAATTCTCTGAGGCTTTCTTTGAGTCGCCTCGTAGCTTATGAACTTTTCTCATTCAAGTTGCTTGTGAAGGCTGTGGCTGCCCAGTTGTCAGGTACACGTGGCAATGTCATTCTTTCACGTTGAAATCTGTCCACGAATTCTCTAAGAAATTCTGAGTCTCCTTGCTTGATCTTGAAGATATCTTCCATTCTTTTTTCAACTTTTTGAGCTCCCGAGTGTGCTTTGATAAAAGAATCTGCAAGCTCAGCAAAAGAATTTATAGAATTTTCGGGTAAAAGAGAATACCATGTTAACGCTCCTTTAGTGAGCGTTTCACCGAATTTTTTGACTAAGACTGATTCAGTCTCCTGCTTAGTCAGGTCGTTGCCCTTTACGCCTGTTGTAAATGCAGTAACGTGGCCTCGTGGGTCTGTTGTTCCATCGTATTTTGGTATATCAGGCATTTTGAACTTCTTTGGAATTGGGAGAGGAGCATCACTTAGCTTCCAAGGCTGTTGAGAATACTTATCCATATCTACCCCCTTTGATCACGGGCGGCACCCCGGGTATCTACTCTATGCGGTCACTTTGCTCCTTGAGTTGTTTCTGCAATGTTAGTACTAGATTTTGTAAATCAGAATTAACCTAAATTACTTGGTTCTCCCTCCTGTGTCTCGCTGGGGGTTCCTCCGCTACCTAAATTAATTAGCCCAGAGCGAGGGTTCTCCAGAGTATTGTTATTTGGAGTAGATGTGGGTGGAGCAACAGGTAGTTGACTGACAAAAGCTTGAAGAGCTTTATTGACCTGTGTGGCGATAAGTTTTTGTAAAGTTTCATCCATAGCCTCCACATTTTCGAATTGAGCTTGTCCATCTGTATGAGACCCCTTAGGAGTGCCTTCACGAGACCGTCGTGGAGAACCTTGTGGAGAAGGAACTAATGCGTTATTATCCTGCAGATCTCCCCGAAGTTGTTGATTTGTTTGATTTTCTTGGTTTCCTTGAGTGTTATCATTGTTGTTTGCTATAGTTGATGTAACAAGGAATGTTAAGCAAAGAGGAAATAGATTATCAGATTCCTGGTAACGGAACCAATTTATTTAACCAAAAAATAGAATTTTAGTCAAAGCTAGAATTTAGAAGAACTCGGGTTACTGATAATCAAGAAAATGAATAAAAGAAAATAATTCTGAGTAGCAATATAATAATCAAGAAAAACAAATGATACCAATGTATATTTCAATAGCCTTTCGTGTCCCCTACAACTGATCATATATCTCCTTTTTATAGGTACCTTTGAGAACGTACGTTATGCCCAAATCATAATGAGGCTATTATGAATAATTAAAGACATTGAATGCTACGTTATACAATCATTACATTGAATATATATATAACCAGATTCATTCCTTCTGATGCCCGGATATAAATGATTTAAATAGGTACGGGCGCCGTGCTACTTATCTGATGTCCCGTGCCTCTTCCTCCTTCTTTGCTCGTGTCTGTTTTACAATTCTTGAATCGTATCTAATTGTGATTCATTGACCATCTGACCAATCCACGTGTCCTGACACGTCACCATATATATAAAATATAATTTTCCCAATACAGACATAAAATGGGACAAGATACCGGCCTACCCATAAGTCAGTAGCAAAACTCTGACACGATGACTCATAGACTCGGTTGCACTCCGAATGAGGTGGGGTCTTACCGATCCTTCGCTGAATGCCAATCTCGTCTACTATGAGGGCTCGTCAAACTGATTATCTATACCTGCAGGCATGAATGCAGCATCCCCAATAAAAGGACGTCAGTACGAATAATGTACGTAGTGTGTAAGGCATGTAAATAAATATATAAAGAACATGGAAGAAACATGGAGTAAATGACTTAACTTGTAAGTCTGGATAACTCTGTACATCATGAAATAATTATAGTGTCATGCATATGCGTATGAATGTCATGTCGTGCATAGGTACATGTTTCATAATATTATCAGACCTCTGAAGGCATCTGATCATATCAAACTGTGGGAAAAATCATCAACGTATACCAGCTGATCAGGTGGTGGTGCGTATATAACGCCATAACCTTTTCTCATATCTCATATATATATATAATATACATGTATACACATATATAACGCCATCTGGTCATGGATCGATGTACATGTATAAATGCATGAAATGCATGAAAATACGTTAATAATCTCAATATTCCTTTCGGATAAACTTTATCAACTGCGTATTATTCTGAGACCCATGAACAGAAGATATAGTAATATGTCACATGGGGAATCAAGAACATAGAGACCCCTAGTATTTCTATGAATAGAGTCGTTTATTAAAACTGTGCGTTTGCTCGTTTCTTCTGTATAATTTGGATCATACCAAAAAGAAAGAAGGGATAACCTTAACATACTTGTAAGCTCCAGTACCCATATCAACAATCTCCTCTTGAACAACATCTGTACTTTTTCTCAAACACTCTGCGCAACTTTCCCAGCAAAACTCAAGAACCGATCTAACACCCTCAAAGGTCACCCTCCCAGCATGATAATCAAAAGGAAAGTAGCTTTAAATCATGACCTCAAAGTATATTTTTTTATTCTTCGTAACTACTTTTCTCCATTCATTTGATGGACTCACCCATTAGGATCATTGACAGGTACAAACACCATAAGAGCATATTTAACATGAAGATTCAAATAAAAAAGAAAAGAGTTAAGACCTGAAATTCAAATTCCGAGATATCTATCACATCTTCGAAACCACACCTTCTCATCAACTGAAAGAATAAACGAAATGTTTCCTTATTCATCAACTCCTAATCACTTCTGACCAATTATTCTTCTTCTATCACAGAAATAAACCTGAGCTTAGACAAATAACCGAACTTCACCAAAACAAAAACAAGGGCTCTGAGGCTGTCTCTATAAGTACTAGTTCACATTATCGTGGCGGTACTTTCAGTAGGAAAATTTATGCTCTCCTGTCAAAGCCAACTATGAGAACGTTGTTATTACAAGCCACCACCTTTTTTTCTTTTAGATAGAACAGGTGATTATATTTACAGCCAATATTTAGTGTTTCAAAGTTCTGAAAGCAAGAACATAATCAAGTCATTTCCTTCTTTACCAACGATAGTAAGCCAAGTATGTATTCAACTCGTGTGAAAAAAAGAATCCAGCTAAATGGTTGTAAAGATGCGTCAGTGATGACTTCTTTTTATATCTAACACTTCTCCACCTTTAAAGCATGCTTAACAAGATTCGGCAGGAGAAAACCTTACTTGTGTGATTTTTCACTTCCAATTTGAAGTTTTAAGCTTGGTTCTTTTTCTTTGTCTAAGAAGGGAGGAGAATCGTATACATAAAGACAATGTAAAACAAGCTCACTACATATTGCCACCTTATCAAATGCATTTAAGAGTCACTTTTAGAATATCACATATCACTGCCACGTGATTGTGATGTTCTTATCCTAATCATTTTAGATAATTACCAATTTACTCGCATAATTAAGAATTACTTCAAATTATTTAAAATACTACTTACTTTTAACACACTTTATGTATCCTACTATCATGGTCATGTGGTACCATGTAAAATAAATTCATACACTATTATTTCATTAAAACATCCATGTAAAAAAATACATATATTTTCTCAACTTATAATTTTATTAATCTCATATAAAGCGTATGAATTTTCGTACGTTTAATTCTTAAAATGATAAAAAGATAACCTTCTTTTCTTGTGAGAAAATAATTTCTATCTTTACAATTAAAAAAATCTCATAAACTTTCTCATATGATGTGTATAATTTACCATATCCGAAAATATTAAAATGTTAACTATCCAAAATTATACTTATAAAACTTTTACTAAAATACTTCACATAAAAGAAAATACTACACTAACATAATATCTAGCGGTATCAAGGTTGTTTAAACTTTCGGGGTCTTGAATAGACAAGCAAACCTAATGTCGCATATTAAGAAAGGAAGATTAGGTGAAGATGATGCTGGAATTTTTTTTAATTTGGTTACAAGTGTAGACCACAGAAATTAAATTACTGGTCCCATTGTGCAAAGTTTGAATTCAAATCTTCTTGCAATTTCAGTATTTTATTTGGTACAAAAATGTGGCATTTATGGCTTCGCATTGAGGAAAAACTTGTATATAGCTAGCTTGAATGCTCTCGTTACATCCACCCTCCTTAAATACCAACACCTCCCGCTGCCCTGGGGCTTTACTCTCCAAATGCCTCAAGTCAACATATCAACATTTAGTAAAATTATTTGCATGCAGTTGATCAACAGGCACCAAAAGTGTCTAGACACAAACTAGAACCATTTTTATTTCTACTCTCTTTATTGTAGGTAATTGTTGTTGTCATCATATAATATAACTTAGGAAGAAAACAAGTAAAAATTTATAGGTCTAAATATAAATGAACCGTGACTCATTCTAATCGAACGGCTCATTTTTGTCTCGCCTAATATTAAAGTACGGGGTGTAACAGTAGCTTATTCAGATAAACAGATTGTTCATCATTCAGAAGAGGGAGTATTCATATCCTTACTTCCTTTGTTCAGTTCAATTATTAGTTATCATTTCAGTTACCAGTTATCAGTTCGGTTATCAGTTATCATTTCAGTTTCAGAAATAGTTATCATTTTAGTTATCAATTATCAATTCTCAGTTATCACCTTAGTTTCAGTTTCAGCATTTATAATTCTTTATTTCAGTTGCTTTTCATACCAGTGCAATTCAAATGTACTGACGTCCCTTTTGACCGGGGCTTGCATCTCACGATGCAGGTAATGATTTACAGGTTGACGATTCAGAGCGCTAGGATTCTCATACTAGTTATTTGGTGATCCACAATTCTTTCAGGGCATTATCATTACCTTACAGTCTTCAGTATTTTCAAACATTCAGTGTTTACAGTGCTTCATTAGAGGCTTCATAGACTAGAGTAAGAGTTAGACAGAGTCACAGGCATTTAAGGTTAGGCAATGTTGCTACATATATGTTTCAGGCCTATATTAGTGTTTCCGAATTTGATATATATCATTTAGATTTTCAGTACATCAGCATGTGTTAGTCTATCTTCCGCATTCAGTATGTTATGATATCACATGTTGATTCAGCCAGCCAGCTGGTTCGCTCGGTCACATGTAGTCAGGCACCGAGTGTCGTGTTACGTCCAGGCCCAAGTTCGGGGCGTGACAAAGCTTGGTATCAGAGCACTAGGTTCAAGAGTCCTAGGGAGTCTATGAAGTCGTGTCCAGTGGAGTTTCCTTTATATAAGTGTGCCGGCCACTCATATGAATGGTTAACTACCAAGACATCCAGGATTGTCTCATTTCCTTCTACTCTAGATCGTGCCATGAAACTTAGAACAATAGGTAATCTTCTCTTCCTATCGAATTCTACATGTATCAAATGCCCAAGCGGTGTGCAGGAAAAAATCAAGGTCCTATAGAAGATAATTGCCCATTAGGGGTATGATTATGCAGTACAGGTTTGTAACAAATGAGACTTGAGAGGATGTTGGAAGTGGGATACAATTGATAGTAGTACATATCAGAGCATAACCTTACTAGAATGTACGATAGCAGTTATTATGTTTTATGGTTATCAGTTTACCTCAGTTACCAGTTATACAATCTTTCAGTTAGCAAGGTTTTGGTTATTCAGTATGCCTGTTATCAGTTATTTAGTTACAAGATCTCCAATTTTCAGTGTATCAAAATTCTGGTGACTGGTGAGTATCCAGTGATGCCTATGGGTGCTAAAAGAAAATATAAGTAACAGTGATTATAGTAAAATCTTCGCATACTTTAGGTCTGCATTAAGACCAAGACTCACCGGATGGCGCAAGAAGTGATTTATCAGATGATGGTATACTTTGAAGGATAAGTTTGTGCATGGTAGTGTATTCGTATATTATTTACCTCCCAGAACAACTTCATTTTTATTCATGAAAATGGGATTGCAGGTTGGATGATGATAGTTCATATGTCAGACCCTACGGTGCAACAAGTTAAGAACTAGACCGCAATTGGCATATAATTGGTCATTATAGTTTTGGACAAAAAAGAGCCTAAAGGCAAAACACCTAGGATTCAAAAACATTTGATATACCAAAGATGTGTCATTCGTACGATTCATGTATATGAATAAGAAGATATGGTGTACGAAAATGAGAACCAAGGGCAGCCAATAGTGAATTTCAGGGAACGATTTTAAGTTATTCATATTTGTTCAAATCAGAACTAGAAGTACCACGTTAGTAAGTTTCTACAAAAAGCACCTATTATTGTGAGATAAAGGATATGACAATTCCCCTTAAGTTATGTGACTAAGTGTTTACTCTGAATGTTTATAATTTAATATGATTTTGAAGTATATAGAAAGTTAGGGGTTAGATATTCCAATTTTGTTTAAGACAGATGAAATTTCCCTAAGTGTGATCCATGTACATAGTTCAAAAACAATGATAGTGTGCAGCAAAAGAATATGGTCAGATGATGAGGGAAGTTAGGAGTAACCTTATGCTTCACTTTAGTTATTCAAAGCAGGAGAAGAAAATATGATGCTAGCGGGTGGTTAGTAAAAGGATAGTAAGTAAGTTTTGAGTAGATACAACAAATAAGCAATTTCAGCAGAGCTAGTAGGAGTACAATTTGATTTACTTAGTAAAGTTAATACTAGTGAGTGGGTAACAGTTTGAAACACCGAACACATGTCAGAACCCGAAAAGTTTAAGTTAAACCCGAAGCACAGTGACAGTGGGAAAAAATTAGCTAGGCAGTGAGAGAGTAAACTACAAAAGAATAGCCCTTAAGAGTTATCAAAAAGGGGTCTTCCTAAGATTGACAGTGTGAGCAGAGTTAAATTATTAAGATCGTGTATGATAGTTGTGAATACATTAGCTTTCCGTTATGTGAATAATTTAGTTTTTCCCAGCTCAGAAGTAAGTTGGAAGATGAGTCATCATTGACGTAGAGTGCAAAGAATTACAGAAAATAAGGGAAGTTATTTGGATCCCAACAAAAAGAGAAGGATCCGCAAGTATAAGACCTTTGGTCTAAGGGGTGATGTGAAAATTTTCAGTAAGTCCAGTTAGAGATTTAAAACTCGAATAGTTAGCATGGGATATAAAAAAAGAAAATTAGTTTGGTAATGGGGGAAAATTGTAGAATTACCACAAGGAATATGTCTAGCATGTGTAAGAATCACAAAGTGAGTATAATGATCACCGAGCTTAGTTATTGATGATAAAGTGATCACAGAAAAGCTATAAAATCATGTCTATTTATGTGTTATGAGGGTAGTGCCATTGCACGAGACTCTAAAATTTAGAGTACATGTCAAAGACTAGTTCACAATAATACTATAAGTGTTTTCAGGAAGTGCTTAAGAAGATAATCAAGTGTGGGAAGTATAGCTCATGAATGAGATAGACAAGAGAGCTATGTTGAAACGAGTTCACAACATAGCCAAGGTAGGAGTTCGACTTTCGGACACCAAAGATAGTGGAGTTGTTGTCTAGAACAGGACTTGTTCCTCCTTAGTAGCCGAAGTGAAGGAGAAACGGTTTGATGATCCCTACTTGTTGTAGCTGAAAGAGGGGATTCACATGCATAAGACGGTGGCTTTTGAACAAGGGGGAGATGATGGTACTTTGAGGTACCAGGATAGATTGTGTGTTCCAACCATAGATGGACTTAGTGAGGGAGGAAGATGTTAGAATCCCATAATTCCAAGTATTCTATCCACCTAGGTTTCCCAAAGATATATCATGATCTTAAGGAGATGTATTGGTGGAACAACATGAAAAAGAAAAGTTGCAGACTTTGTGGCCAAGTGTCCGAATTGTCAGCGAGTGAAATTCGAGCAACAAAAAAACAAGTGTTAATCTTAGAATACACACATCCTTTAGTAGAAATGGTAAATATGGACCTTATAATAGGATTATCTTGCTCATTTTGAAAGCATGGTTTTATGGGCGAAGGTGTAGATTGTCAATTAGTTGGTTCGAAGTTGTCAAAGAGGAGTTGTTGGGACCAGATTTAGTTAATCAGTCTATGGAGAAAGTCAAGTTGATTCAAGAGAATTTGAAGACAGCTCAGAGTTGCCAAAAGTCCTCTTCGAACATGCAACATAGAGACCGAGAGTTTCAAGTTGAGGATTGGGTGTTTCTAAAACTTTCGCCTATGAAAGGTGTTATAAGAGTTGGGAAGAACGAAAAGCTCAATCCCAGATACATCGGCCCATGTAGGATCCTATGAAGGATCAGGTAAGTAGTTTATGAGTTAGATTTTCCACCATAATTAGCGGTTGTACACCAGTATTTCACTTGTCATGTCATAACAATCAAGTTTCCAGTATTCAAATATCATGTCACGACAATTGTGTTTCTAGTATTCATGTCTCATGTTAGAACATTCAAGCCAGTTCAGTACTCAGATACTCATGTCAGTCCAGTACTCAGATATTCATGCCATCTTAGTACTCAGATATTAATGTCAGTTCAGTGATCAGATGTTCAAGTCAATTCAGTACTCGATTTGTCACGACCCGAATTTCCCACCTTCGGGAGTCGTGATGGCGCCTACTAATAGGAGCTAGGCAAGCAAATTAATTTAATACCTCTCTTAACAACATCAACAATATAAAGAAAGACGAGACAATTAATATAAAAGCGGATATCTCAAAACATAAATAACTGAAACCAAGTGCGGAAGCTCAAATACATCTCTACCCAGATCTGGTGTCACTAACTCACGAACTTCTACAGAATGCTAAATACAAAGTCTGAATAAAAAACACAGTACTGTCTGATCCGATACAAAGGAAATCAAACGAAAAACAAGGATAAGAGAGACTCCGGGCCATGCGTACGTCAGCAAGGCTACCTCAGGAATCTCTGGACTGAAGTCAGCTCCCAATGCTCCTACTGCTGTCCAAAAGCTCCTGCTCCGGTACTGTGATCTGTGCAAAAAGATGCACAGAGTGTAGCATCAGCACAACCGACCCCATGTGCTGGTAAGTGCCTGGCCTAACCCCGGCGAAGTAGTGACGAGGCTAGACAGGACTACCAATCAACCTGTGCAGATATATATATACAAACAATACAAAAATAACAGCGGAAAGTAATAATTAAGACTGGGAGGGGAACATGCTTTTGGGGACAACAGATAAAATAGAACGGTAGGAATAAATAAGGAAAACTACAACTAATCTCTTCTAACACAGAATACGTGGTCGGCGTGCCACACGATCCCAATTCATGATATATAAGTGGTCGGCGTGCCACACGATCCCATTTCATAATATATAATGTGGTCGGCGTGCCACACGATCCCATTTCATAATATATAAGTGGTCGGCGTGCCACACGATCCCATTTCATAATATATAAGTGGTGGGCGTGCCACACGATCCCATTTCATAATATATAAGTGGTCGGCGTTCCACACGATCCCTTCTCATAATACATAAGTGGTCGGCGTGCCACACGATCCCTTCTCATAATATATATATGATATCCCGGCAAGGGAACAAGTATCAATTCAACTATCCCGGCGAGGGAGAATACAAGTAAACAGCTAGTTCGCGGCAAGGGAATAATTACATCTCTTTCTCTTTCGATCATTTCTTACTTCCTAACCAAGTCATAATTCGAGCCAACGCTCCAAGGAGTTTACAAGTCATATTTCCTCTTCATACTGTTCACATTATATGGCAACCATCAATTAAACAAGGGAGAGTCACTACAGAATCCCAAATAAGCACAAATAAGGACTCACGGTCATGCTAGACACTCGTGTATAGATACTCGTCACCATGCCTATACACCGTACTCCACATTTAGAAATTAGCGAATAATACTCTAATCCTATTCCCTCAAGCCAAAGTTAGATCAAACACTTACCTCGAATGCTCCAAACTCAACTCAAGCCTCTAGTATAGCTTTACCCCTCGAATTCGACTCCAACTCAGGCAAATCTAGGAAATAATGACTTTACAATATTAATAATAGCTAAACAAACTAAACCCAATGTCTAAATATGAATTTCTAAGCTTTTTTCCCAAAATTTCAAAAATCGACCCCGGGCCTGCTTGGTCAAAACACGAGGTTCGAACCAATTCCATGTTACCCATTCCCCCACGAGCCCGGATATACAATTTGTTTTCAAATTCGACCCCAAAACGAGGTCTAAATCAAAGAAAATCGAAAAGCCCTAACTCTACCCTTTTCCCCCAATTTCAACCCTAGATTACATGATTTGAGCTTAGGAATTTGATAGATGATGAAGGAAATTGAAGGAAACAAGTTAAACAATACTTACCCAAGAAGCTTTGGTGAAGAAGTGCTCAAAAATTCGCTCAAGAGCTGTGGAGAAGAAGAACTCGTGTGAAACATGGACTAAATCCCGTCACTGTTCTATTTTGGGGTATTTAAAATCACTGGGCAAAAATGCCCTTCGCGTTCGCGGGAAGGGGGCCACGTTCGTGAAGGGTAGATGGGTCAAGGCATCGTGAACGCGAGATGCTAGCCGCGATCGCGTAGAAGAATGGGCTGGGGGTCCAAGACTTTGTTATACGCGAACGCGTGAAGGACCACGCGAACGCGATTAGGGAAATGGCAAAGCTACGCGTTCCCGAACTGTGGAATGCGAACGCGAAGAAGGAATTACTGGGGCCCTGAATTTGGCTTACGAGTTCGCGAGGTTCAAGACGCGAACGCGAAGGAGGAAGACACAGAGCTACGCGAACGCGAGGGGAAGAGTGCGAACGAGAAGAAGGAAATCCTTGTGCACAAACACCAGATTTTCTGCAACTTTTTACTAAGTTCAAAACACCCCGAACCACCTCCGAATCACTCCCGAACCCTCGGGGCTCCTAACCAAACACACACACTAACTAAACAACCTCATACGAACTTAACCGTGCGATCAAATCGCCAAAATAACATCATAAACGAGGAATCAAACCTCAAAATCATCACTTTTTTTCTTCAAACTTCATAAACTTTCATTTTTAGATATTTAGATCCGAAACACGTCAAACGACGTCCGATTTCGACCAAATTTCACAGGAAGCGCTTAAACCACATATAAGACCTGTACCGGGCGCCGGAACCAAAATACGGGCCCGATACCAACACTTTCTAAACCATTTTCATTTCAAATTTCCATATAAATTCTAGAAAAACAATTTCCTTTAAAAATTCATTTCTCGGGCTCGGGACCCCGGATTTCGATTTCGGGCATACGCCCGAGTCCCATATTTTCCTACTGACCCTCCGGGACTGTCCAATCACAGGCCCGGGTCCGTTTACCCAAAATGTTGACCAAAGTCAACTTTATTCATATTAATATCAAAATTCATCAATTTTTACACAGAATTCATATTTAAGCTTTCCGGCTACGCGCCCGGACTGCGCACGCAAATCGAGGCAAGCCTAAATGAGGTTTTCAAGGCCTCGGAGACACAGAATGAGTGAGAAAATAGGTGATGACCCTTTGGGTCGTCACATTCTCCACCTCTAAAATAACAGTTCGTCCTCGAACGGACAAAGAAAGAAGTACCTGAGTCGGGAAATAGATGAGGATAACGGCTCCGCATATCAGACTCGGACTCCCAGGTCGATGCCTCAGGAGGCTGACCTCTCCACTGGACACGCACTGAAGGAAAACTCTTCGACCTCAACTGTCGAACCTGTCGGTCTAGAATAGCTACCGGCTCCTCCTCATAAGACAGACCCTTGTCCAACTGGACAGTGCTGAAATCTAATACGTGAGCTGGATCGCCGTGATACCTCCGAAGCATGGACACATGAAACACTGGATGCACGGCTAACAAGCTAGGCGGCAAGGCAAGCCTATAAGCCACCTCTCCCACACGGTCGAGAATCTCAAATGGACCAATGAACCTGGGGCTAAGCTTGCCCTTCTTCCCAAGTCTCATCACGCCCTTCATAGGCGACACTTGGAGCAAGACCCGCTCACCAACCATCAAAGCTACATCCCGAACCTTACGATCCGCATAACTCTTTTGCCACGACTGAGCCGAACGAAGCCTGTCCTGAATGATCTTGACCTTATCCAAGGCCTCCTAAACTAAATCTGTACCCAATAACCGAGCCTCTCCCGGCTCAAACCATCCAACTGGAGACCGACATCGCCTACCATACAACGCCTCATATGGAGCCATCTGGATGCTAGACTGGTAGCTGTTGTTGTAGGCGAACTCTGCTAAAGGCAAAAACTAGTCCCACGAGCCTCAAAAATCAATGACACAGGCTCGGAGCATATCCTCCAAAATCTGAATAGTCCGCTCGGACTGACCGTCCGTCTGAGGATGAAACGTTGTGCTCAACTCAACCTGGGTGCCCAACTCTCGCTGAACTGCACCCCAAAAACGCGAGGTAAACTACGTACCCCGGTCCGAAATGATAGATACCGGCACACCATGAAGGCGAACAATCTCCCGGATATAGATCTCAGCTAACCTCTCGGATGAATAGGAGACTGCCACAGGAATGAAATGTGCTGACTTGTTCAGCCTATCAACAATAACCCATATCGCATCGAACTTCTTCCGAGTCAACGGAAGTCCAATAACGAAATCCATGGTAATCCTCTCCCACTTCCACTCGGGAAGCTCAATCCTCTGAAACAATCCACCAGGCCTCTGATGCTCATACTTAACCTGCTGACAGTTCAAACATCAAGCCACATATGCAACAATATCCTTCTTCATCCTACGCCACCAATAATGCTGCCTCAGATCCTGATACATCTTCGCGGCGCCCGGGTGAATAGAATACCGAGAACTATGGGCCTCCGCTAAGATCAACTCTCGAATCTCATCGACATTGGGCACACAAACACGCCCCTGCAATCTCAAAACACCATCATCATCTAAGGTCACCTTCGTGGCACCTCCACGCTGTACCGTGTCTCTCAGGACACACAAATGGGGATCATCAAACTGCCGATCACGGATACGCTCCAATAATGAAGAATGAGCGACCGTGCAAGCTAACACTCTGCTAGGCTCAGAAATGTCCAACCTCACAAATCGATTGGCCAAGGCCTGAATATCCAAAGCAAGCGGTCTCTGGCTGACCGAAATATAAGCAAGACTGCCCGTGTTGGCGGACTTCCTACTCAATGCATCGGCCACCACATTGGCTCTCCCCGGGTGATACAAAATAGTAACATCATAATCTTTCAATAACTCCAACCACCTCCTCTGCCTCAAGTTCAACTTCTTCTGCTTGAATAAGTACTGAAGACTCTTGTGATCAGTGTACACCTCACACGTCACACCATATAGGTAATGCCTCCAAATCTTCAAAGCGTGAACAATGGCTGCCAACTCTAGATCATGAACCGGATAATTCTTCTCGTGGATCTTCAACTGCCTCGAAGCATAAGCAATGACTCTGCCATCCTGCATCAATACCGCACCGAGCCCAAAACGGGAAGCATCACAATAGACCGTATAAGGCCCTGAACATGTGGGCAAAACCAATATCGGTGCCGTAGTCAGAGCTTCCTTGAGCTTTTGAAAGCTCGCCTCACACTCATCTGACCATCTGAACTGGGCACCCTTCTAGGTCAATCTGGTCATTGGGGCTGCAATAGATGAAAACCCCTCCACGAACCGTCTGTAGTAGCCTGCCAACCCCAAGAAACTCCGAATCTCTGTAGCTGATGCTGGTCGAGGCCAGTTCTTGACTGCCTCTATCTTCTTCGGGTCCACCTGAATACCCTCTGCTGATACAACGTGACCCAGAAATGCAACCGAACTCAACCAGAACTCACACTTGGAGAACTTGGCATATAACTGACTATCCTTCAGAGTCTGAAGAACCACTCTGAGGTGCTGCTCGTGCTCCTCCTGGCTGCGGGAGTACACCAAAATATCATCAATAAAGACTATCACGAACATGTCCAAATATGGCCTGAACACTCGGTTCATCAACTCCATGAATGCTGCTGGGGCATTGGTCAACCCAAACGACATGACCAGGAACTCATAATGCCCGTACCGAGTGCGGAATGCTGTCTTAGGGACATCAGACGCCCTAATCCTCAGCTGGTAGTAGCCAGATCTCAAGTCTATCTTTCAAAACAACTTTGCACCCTGAAGCTGGTCGAACAAATCATCAATCCTCGGCAGGGGATACTTGTTCTTAATCGTCACTTTGTTCAATTGCCGGTAATCAATGCACATCCTCATCGAACCATCCTTTTTCTTCACAAATAACACTGGCGCACCCCAAGGAGAAACACTGGGTCTAATGAAACCCTTCTCCAACAAGTCCTGCAACTGATCCTTTAACTCTTTCAACTCTGGCGGGGCCATGCGATACGACGGAATGGAAATGGGCTGGGTGCCCGGAGCCAGATCAATACAGAAATCAATATCCCTGTCGGGCGGCATACCCGGCAGGTCTGAAGGGAAAACCTCGGGGAACTCCCGAACAATAGGAACAGAATCAATAGGAGGGACCTCTGCGCTGGAATCGCGAACATACGCCAGATAAGCTAAACACCCCTTCTCGACCATGCGTCGAGCCTTCACATATGAAATAACACTGCGGGTGGCATGACTTGGGGTCCTTCCACTCCAATCGGGGCAAATCTGGCAAAGCCAAGGTCACGGTCTTGGCATGACAATCCAAGATAGCATGATACGGGGACAACCAATCCATCCCTAATATAACATCAAAATCCACCATGTCTAAGAACAATAAATCAACACGGGTCTCAAGACCCTCAAACACTACCACACATGAATGATGAACTCGGTTGACCACTATAGAATCCCCCACAAGTGTAGATACATAAACAGGAATACCCAAAGCATCACTAGGCATAACCAGGCAGGAAAATAGGACGACACATATGAATACGTAGAC
The DNA here is from genome assembly GCF_001879085.1 of Nicotiana attenuata. NCBI lineage: Eukaryota > Viridiplantae > Streptophyta > Magnoliopsida > Solanales > Solanaceae > Nicotiana > Nicotiana attenuata. Next base: position 57,229 of record NW_017675366.1, read on the forward strand.
CCAGGGTCAAATAGTACTGAAGCATCCTTACCACAAACCAGAATAGTACCTGTAGTGACTGCATCTGAAGACTCAGCCTCTGGCCTGGCTGGGAGAGCATAACACCGGGGCTGGGCCCCACCTCCCTGAACCATATCTCTGGGATGATCGGCTGCTGGCTGGCCTCTACCTCTGGCGGTCCGAGCTCCACCTCTATGATCTCTACCTCCACCTCTATGGCCTCTACCCCCGCCTCTAGCTGGCTGGGCGGCCTGTGGATCACCTGATGCCTGAATCATAGGACGAGGACCCTGCTGCTGAGAGCTGTCAGAAGCTCGAGGGCAATACCTGGCAATATGTCTCGTGTCGCCACACGTGTAACAAGCCCTCGGCTGCTAAGAATAACGGAGTGGTGGTGCGCTGATAGGTGCTGATGGTGAACTGAAAAGCTGCTGGTCAGAGGACTGCGGCTGAGAGCCACGACCACCTGAAGTACCATGTGAGACCTGTAGGGCTGACTGAAAGGGCTTCGGAGGATGGCCTCTACCATAAGAATCCCCACCTCCAGACGAGGTACCACTGAATCTACCTGCATGACGGGGCCTCTTATCTGACCCATGACCACCTCCCCGTGCAAGAGCCATCTCAACTCTACGGGATGCATTGGCCGCCTCCTGAAAAGAAATCTCACTCCCGGCTCCCATAGCCATCTGGAGACGGATCGGCTGAATCAACCCATCAATAAACCTCTGCACCCTCTCTCTCTCGATGGGGAGTATAACAATAGCATGGCATGCTAGATCAATGAACCGAGTCTCCCTCTGGGTGACTGTATAGAGCCCTGCTGGAGGCGCTCGAACTGCCTGCGAAGAGCCTCTCGCTGAGTAACTGGGAGGTACTTCTCCAAAAACAACTCTGCAAACTGGTCCCAAGTCAATGATGGCGACCCTGCTGGTCTGGATAAACAATTGTCTCTCCACCAAGTCTTGGCGGATCTTGCTAGTCGAAAAGTGGCGAAGTCGACCCCATTGGTCTCCACAATACCCATAGTCCGAAGGATCTCATGGCAGCTATATAAGAAATCCTGTGGGTCTTCTGAAGAAGCACCGCTGAATATGGTGGTGAAGAGCTTGGTGAACCTATCCAGTCTCCACAAAGCATCTGCGGACATAGTCGCTCCATCGCCGGCCTGAGTCACAATACCTGGCTGAACTGCCACAGCTGGCTGAACCACTGGAACCTGAGCCTAGGGAGCTACCTGCTCCGGAGTACGTGTAGCAGGAGTCTGAACTCTTCCTCCAGCCTGAGAAGTGGCTGGTGCTACTAGAAGCAAAATCGCTCTAGTGACGCTCTCCACAAAGCCTACCAATCTGACCAGAGCGTCCTGAAGAACTGGGGTGGCTATGAACCCCTCTGGGACCTGAGCTGGGCCCACCGGAGCTGCTGGGGCTGGAACCTCCTCGTCATAATCAGCATGAGGCTCCACCTCTGGGACTGCTGCTCGGGGCTGAGCTCTGCCCCTGCCTTGGCCTCTGGCACGGCCTCGGCCTCGCCCTCTGCCCCTCGTAGGGACTGCTGCTGGGGGCTCGGGTTG
>NW_017675366.1:65580-69063 GCF_001879085.1 Nicotiana attenuata
TTACGGGGTTTTGACGTCTAGTGGTCGGGTACCCGGGGGTCGTTTTGACGTAAGTTTTTGAGTAAAACTTTGGGAAATTCATTTTCATGCATTCAAATTGATTCGATTAGCATTTGTTGATACATTCAAGTAATTTGTGACTAGATTCGAGCGGTTTGGTAGGTGAATTCGAGGGGTAAAGCTATACTAGAGGCTTGAGTTGAGTTTGGAGCATTTGAGGTAAGTGTTTGGTCTAACTTTGGCTTGAGGGAATAGGAGTAGAGTCTTATTTGTTAAATGCGATTTGTCGAGTACGGTGTATAGGCATGGTGACGAGTATCTATACACTGGTGTCGAGCATGACCGTGAGTCCTAATTTGCTAAATTATCGAATTTGTAATTGATATTTATGAGGAATTGGTTGGAAATCCTTAACACTGAGCCAGTAATTGTTGACACTAAGTGTGGATTTAATTGTGTTAAGTAGAAATTAAATGAGTTTGGTTATAGCTGGATCTCCCTTGCCGGGATAGTTTTTTGTATTATATTGCCCCTTGCCGGGATAGTTATTATAACATCTTTCTCCCTTGCCGGGATTATGTTGTGTATTGTGTTGAAAGAAATGGGATCGTGTGGCACGCCGACCAGGAGTTATTATGAAATGGGAATGTTTGGCACGCCGACCACGAGTTATTATGAAATGGGAACGTGTGGCACGCCGACCACTAGTTATTATGAAATGGGATCGTGTGGCACGCCAACCACGAGTTATTATGAAATGGGATCGTGTGTCACGCCGACCACGAGTTATTATGAAATGGGAACGTGTGGCACGCCGACCACGAGTTATTATGAAATGGGAACATTTGGCACGCCGACCACGTGATATTATTGTAATGGGAGCCTGTGGTACGCCTACCACGTGATGTAAGGAAATGGGATCGTGTTGCACGCCCGCAACGAGAGGGAAATTGAAACAAGTGAAAGTGGTTTGTTCTCCCTTATTCTGTGTTAGAAGAAATCAGATGTAGTTTCTTTTGTTATTCCTGATATCTGTTTTATCTGCTACCCCATAAGCATGTTTTCCCCCTCCCAGTTTTAATTGTTTATTTTCCGCTATTATTTTGCAGTACTTGTATATATATATCTGCACAGGTTTATCTGGTAGTCTGGTCTAGCCTCGTCACTACTTCGCCGGGGTTAGGCTAGGCACTTACCTGCACATGGGGTCGGTTGTGCTGATGCTACACTCTGTGCATCTTTTTGCACAGATCACTGTACCGGAGCAGCAGCTTTTGGACAGTAGTAGGAGCATTTTGGAGCTGACTTCAGTCCAGAGATCCCGAGGTAGCCTTGCTGACGTCCGCATGGCCCGGAGTCTCTTCTATCCTTATTTCGTTTGTTGTCCTTGTATCGGAACAAACAGTATAGTATGTTATTCAGACTCTGTTTTTAGTATTCTATAGACTTTCGTGAGTTAGCGACTCCTGTCTTGGGTAGAGGTTGTAATGGAATTTCCGCACTTGTTTTCAGTTCATTTATGTTTAAGACTTCCGCTTTTATATTAATTGTCGATGTTTGCCTAAGAATGTATATAGTTAATTGGCTTGCCTAGCTCCTATTAGTCGGCGCCATCACGACTCCTGAGGGTGGAAAATTCGGGTCGTGACAAGTTGGTATCAGAGCACTAGGTTACATAGGTCTCACAACTCACGGACAAACTCGGTAGAGTCTGAGGGATCGGTACGGAGACGTCTGTATTTATCCCCCAGAGGCTACAGAGTTAGGAAAACTTCACTTTTGTTCTTTCTTGTTGTGCGATTCTGTTTCTCAAATACTGATTGTCCTTTATACTGTGTTCTTTTGCAGATGGCGAGAACACGTGCTTCCTCTTCTACCGCGTAGCAGCCCGAGCCCCCAGCAGTAGTTCCTACGAGGGGCAGAGGGCGAGTCCTAGGCCGTGCCAGAGGCCGAGGGAGGGGCAGAGCTCAGCCCCGAGCAGCAGTCCCAGAGGTGGAGCCTCATGTTGATTATGATGAGGAGGTTCCAGCCCCAGTAGCTCCGGTGGGCCCAGATCAGGTCCCAGAGGGGTTTATAGCCACCTCAGTTCTTTAGGACGCTTTGGTCAGGTTGGTAAGCTTTATGGAGAGCGTATCTCGAGCGGGTTTGCTTCCAGTAGCACCAGCCACTTCTCAGGCTGGAGGAGGAGTCCAGACTCCTGCTACACGTACTCCGGAGCAGGTAGCTCCTCAGGCTCAGGTTCCAGTGGCTCAGCCAGCTGTGGCAGTTCAGCCGGGTATTGTGACTCAGACCGGCGATGGAGCGGCTATGTCCGCAGATGCTTTGTGGAGACTGGATAAGTTTACCAAGCTCTTCACCACCACATTCAGCGGTGCTTCTTCAGAGGACCCCCAGGATTTCTTATATAGCTGCCATGAGGTTCTTCGGACTATGGGTATTGTGGAGACCAATGGGGTCGACTTCGCCACTTTTCGACTAGCAGGATCCGCCAAGACTTGGTGGAGAGACTATTGTTTATCCAGACCAGGAGGGTCGCCATCATTGACTTGGGACCAGTTTGCAGAGTTGTTTTTGGAGAAGTTTCTCCCAGTTACTCAGCGAGAGGCTCTTCGCAGGCAGTTTGAGCGCCTCCAGCAAGGGTCTATGACGGTCACTCAGTATGAGACCCGGTTTATCGATCTAGCTCGCCATGCTCTTGTCATACTCCCCACTGAGAGGGAGAGGGTGAGGAGATTTATTGATGGTTTGATTCAGCCGATTCGTCTCCAGATGGCTAGGGAGACTGGTAGTGAGATCAGCTTTCAGGAGGCGGCCAATGTGGCCCGCCGAGTTGAGATGGTTCTGGCACAGGGGGTAGCCATCGAGCAGTCAAGAGACCCCGTCACTCAGGTCGTTTCAGTGGTGCCTCATCTGGAGGCAGGGATTCTTATGGTAGAGGCCATCCTCCGAGGCCCTTTTAGTCAGCCCTACAAGTCTCACATGGTACTTCAGGTGGTCGTGGTTCTCAGCCGCATTATTCTGACCAGCAGCTCTTCAGTTCACCATCAGCACCTATCAGCGCACCACCACTCCGTTATTCTCAGCAGCCGAGGGCTTGTTTCACATGTGGCGACACGAGGCACATTGCTAGGTATTGCCCTCGAGCTTCGGACAGCTCTCAGCAGCAGGGTCCTCGTCCCATGATTCAGGCACCAGGTGATCCACAGGCCGCCCAGCCAGCTAGAGGCGGGGGTAGAGGCCATAGAGGTGGAGGTAGAGATCATAGAAGTGGAGCTCAGACCGCCAGAGGTAGAGGCCAGCCAGCAGCCGATCGTCCCAGCGATATGATTCAGGGAGGTGGGGCCCAACCCCGGTGTTATGCTCTTCTAGCCAGGCCAGAGGTTGAGTCTTCAGATGCAGTAATTACAGGTACTATTCTGGTCTGTGATAGGGATGCTTCAGTGCTATTTAACCCTGGGTCTACGTATTCATATGTGTCATCCT
>NW_017675367.1:0-62884 GCF_001879085.1 Nicotiana attenuata
GCTCAGCAACATTGAGTCAAACAATCAATTTGCTTTTAACAATTAACCTTAGTCATAAGACATGATGTCTCAATCCATAAATACTAGTCTCTGGATCATCACTGAAGTGCGGAAATATTTTTATAACGAAATAAAATCAATAAACGCGAACAACACCAATGCCTCCAAACCTCAGTTCCAGCATGATGGGTGTGTCACAATACGACGGAACTACTACAGAGTCGAAATGCATGAAAAAAAAATATATCTATACTAACGTACTGGCTAAAAGTAGTCCGAAGATGAAATATTATGATATGATGCAGAAGTATGAAGGAAGAGAATACGGTGCCTGTCGAGGATGTGTACTAGCTATCTCGCTTCATCTCCTTAAGATCTCTGCAACGTTTCTGGTAGCACCCCTCAAGCGTACTCTAGTGTATCGTCATAACTGCAAGCGGTGTCCTCATATGTCTGGTGAGCTATATGAGTAACAGGAAGTATCATCTGACTGATAATACACGCCCTCAGTGTGAAAAGTCTCTCGAATGTGAGAAGAGAATGAAATAAAGCTCTAGAACTGAGAAGAATTACTGACAATCTGCACACAACGAGACAGAATAAAATAAGCAGTATTCCCTATATCAAACAAGATAAAATCCAATATACTACCACAGTAGAGAACCGGATAGTGAATCTCAACCTAGAAGATATAAGTAATCATCTAATGAATAAACCTCAATTAATTATATACAAGTGTATGCTCAATGTTCCCTGAGTCAGTTCACTCATTTGGCCTTACTTGAGTCCGGACTCATCTCAGTTGTTAGCCTTAGATATAGCCGCAGACGCGATTTGCTCAATCGCATTGTTACCACTGCGGTCATAATGTTTTTTTTTCGGCAAAGGCCTGGACATGTATCAGCCATTTGTTAGCCTGACCCTTAGCGCGCTCGCTCTTTCTACTGCCGGGTGTGTTACCAGCTGGTGTCAGCCATTGTTGTATACCTGACTGGTCAACGTCATTGTTACAATCTGACAGAAACACGTATGAAAGTGTCATTATGTTACCCAACTGTCCAATTCTGAAATGATCTCGGTCCCGCGCCTCATTGTGGGTGTTTGCTTACTTCCGGAAGGGGGCTCCTACAAGCGCCAAGCGGTCTACTCAGACAAGGCACTGGAATGAGAGTTTCACTCGCTGCTATTACGACAGATTATTCATCGAGCCTAGAACTTTGCGGCTCGCTTTCACCTCACCGTCATCATGCCCTCCCACATCAAAGGCCCTCTTCCGGCCTCACAATCACGTCCAGGTATATCAGTCAACAAGCCCTACGAGGCATACACGCTAAAAGCAGATGGGCCCCACATAACTTTTTAGCTCAAGGACACTAAGATTTTTCTATACAAGATAATCAGTTCTTGTCAAATACTCCAATTGTCCTCTGAGAAATATGGCTGAGTTCAAGAAAACAGTGTGAAAATCACTGATGGAAGGGTAAGTTCAAATACATAATTTCAAACAACACGCTCGAGGAATATTTTAGCATTGTTATGAATATTCATGGAAAGAGTCTCTCAAACAGTCGGCATAAAGCCGCGCAAACTATGGCAATAAGGCCCCACAATGCATATGAAAAACCAACAATATTCCTTAAATAACGCGGTAATACATATTACTATCCAGGAATTGACTCACAGATCACTCCCGTCGCCCTAAATAGATAAATGTCCCCGCGCGCCTCGTCATGGAAAGCGTGTCTTCATCTCATTATATAGCATAAGCACAAGTTGTGCAAATCCGGAGATTTCAAACTCTCTCCACGGAGGTCACTCAAAATCACTACGTCACCTCCGGAACGCGGTGAAGAGATCTTTCTACAGCTCTCCGACGCTCCTTTATGCCTCAAAACCGTACCTCCTACCGCACGTAGCTTAACCAAAACCACTAAGGGAGTACTGTCACATTAGAATGCCTCTTATGTGAATGAACATCATTAATCGCCCTCACAGGTTAGAAAAATGACTAACGATTAAATCCAAGTATATCAATAACATCTAACGACCGCTAAAAAAGGTTAACTGGCAAATATTCAATCCACCGCCCTCCTAGTAGGATTTCTACACATGCTCTCTAATAACAGATCTAAAATTATCTGAAATACTTACATACAAACTCGGATAATTGCCTCGCTGAAACGCGCACGAGTCCATACGATATCCAATTTCCATGCAACAATTCTGCAGTTCAGGGAGAACCCTACAACTCCACTCCCAAAAGCTAACATACCAAAGTCTCTTCATTACACAATCAAACCATAATATGAAGCTCGCTCAACTATACATTGTCCAATTTCCTTCTCCGAGGATCGTTTTTCCATTACAGAAAATTATAATATTAAAACCGATATTGAGTTCTCAACTTCACCATATTATAACAGTATATTAAATATACAGTATCTCTGGAACACTATGAGACTCTTACAACCCTCAACAAATTAACTATACCTCATAGTCGGGAAAAATTCCTACTAAAAAATACGCCGGGTACAATAGCTCCACAAAGCTTCGCGCCTACAAATCAATACAAAATGGCAAGGAACGAAAAATATGGTGGAGCTCTCTAGCAGGGCTAGGTGAATTAACCCCTTTAAATACCTTCTGCCAACAGTCCAGTTATCTCTCTCTGCAAAATAAATGTCCACAGCTAACCGCTTATGGCTATATGAGAAACCTGCTTCTAAGCAGGACTCGCAGAGATCTCAGATCACGACTATGTCTCGCGTGTTTTCAATATTAATGCAACTTTTAGCTATACCGGCTTTTGCGATTCACTAATCCGCTTTTAGTCGGGATCTCCCAATAATCTGATACCAGCTGTCGTCTGCGATTGGCGAGGACATGAAGTTTAACTACTATATTCAGAACGCGCTCCTGCGGACGACCACCCTTCGAACTTGAATCCTCAAATGCTTTGGAATGAAAGGGACTGACTTGCACGCCTCTCATGTGCTGGAACTGCTTCACCTCAAGCAACCAAAGAAATGCTTCTGTTGCAGCGCTCTGATTTAATCTTATATATCTTGAATATTGCATACTCACATATACCCGCTTCTGTCAGGAGAACACGTTCTTCTACGAACGAGTGGCAACATCACCATCCTATTTTGCCGCACAGTATTTGGGACGACTTTTAACATTCAACACTTCCGAAATTTCACCAAGATGACAGCAATTTGCAGACCCGTTTAATTTCAAACCATTTTGCACCAAAAACTCTCGTTTCAGCCACTTACAAATATACACCCTCACTTTTGTGAAGAGAACAATTTATTTCCTCCCGCGAATCTTCTTCTTCATAGAGCCAACAGCCACCCATTATACCCATTTGCTTAACAACACCTGATATTCAAACCTTATTTCCCAACTCCGTATCATAAAACACTTAGTTCAAACTTGGCAACGCTACTTTAACAAACCACATATATACTCAACTCATTTCGGAATCTCTAACTGCCCTAGAGGGTAAGAATCTCTTTTATTTACAAATATAAATACATTCTCGACCAATCTTTTTGAACTCAATAACACTGTCGGCTTGCGAATACTAAAATTATTTTATGGATAACTTGCTCCATTAATGTAATCTCAGTTCCTCACAGTATTAACCGTCGCCTCCGCTCTCAGAACTAGGTAGAAAAGCCTAGAAGAGGAATATGTATAGAGTAATCCACATCGGCCCAACCATTTCTCCTAATTAAATCCATCCAAACAAACGAATTTAATGCCCTACTAAACTGGATTAAGCCTCTCGGTATTTCTCCCCAATTTGATACGATTTCATCCGGATGCTTTTTAGTATTGACCCAATAATGTCGGGTTATAACGACCACAAACTGCTGGATATCGGATTGGTGATTATTTTACCTACCCAAACCAAACTCGGTCAGGACAATATTTCTGCCTCTAAGAGAAGGTTATTCAAAACCTTCCAACAAATTACACCTATTCCGCCACAAATTCAAAGAAAAGGACCTTTTAATAATTCTAGTACACGGGTTGAAAAGAAAATGCTCACCTTTAACAAAAAATAAACTTTAGCATATCCCGACCACACTTGTGCGCTACCTCACAAGAAGTTCTCTAATCCCTTATCGAGCTCACAACCACACGAAAATTATACGGAGAAATTCCTCACAATCTACACCCGAGTCCCTTTCCTTGTATGCTGCATAAACTCACGACTTATGATAAATTAACTATTCCAATCTGCGTGATTAGACATTTTCTCAATATTTATAACAAAGACTTCACTTCTATAAGAAGGAATCTATTCTAAAGTTGCCTAATAATTTTTCGCAACTTAAACTACACCAACAACAATTACCTAATTCCATCACGATATACACTATCTTCAAAATCTAATATACCAATATAACTTGAATTAAGCTTAGCAGATATAGAATGAAAAGTCAACGGGGAAGTATTATTTATTGGGTGGAGATATTCATTAATTGTCAAGGGTCTGTTGGTTAAGTACTTCTTATTAATCCTTTCCAATCACGTTTGCACCGACGGGCCGTGGCGCTACGTTGACCATATACTCCTTTTGGACTCACCTTTCTCTCTCCATAACTCTTACTTTTTCAAATTTACATACCTGTCTACTTTCCCTTACATTTTCTTTTCGATTAGACGAAGTTAGAATACAATAAAGCCCGCAAATTTTTAACTTTCCCCATATAACCTCAGGTGTAGTGGGTCTCTCCAAACTGTTTTACAATTTTATTAAGTAGTATGAGATTAGGGACTCTACTCTGTCATATCCAGCATATCTTCTACCCGACCTCATGTGTCTAATTTCAAGAAATTATATAGAACGCATTCCAGTATAATCCATCAGGAGCCGACCTACTTCTACCTACACCAATACTCTATAGCTAATACTCTTAGAATTCATAACCAAAGTGTATGTCTTAACCATGAACTACGAACTCCTATTGCCACTGTCACTTATATTCGATAATGTTCAAATCATTATTGCGTGTAAAACTGAAAACCGCTGCTAGAAGTTTTCTAAACAACCATATCGGGCTGTGTTCAATCTTATAGAATATTGTACCAAAACATTACATGTTTCCTCGGCTATGAATAAAACTATGACATGATGCGAGGTACTCCTACAAGATCTAGTTTTGGTGGTGCAATGCTATACGCCATCGATAGGCTCACCTCCCACAACTCTTCCCGTCAAGGTTCTCACAAGGACCAATGAAACCGTTGGAACTACACACTTTCTACTTCGGTTATCCAAATCTCATACGTCCCGTTTCTAGAGCGCAGAGCCAAATATCAACAAAACACTTCATCGTTACCAACATGCATGTATAAACGAGTCTAAACAATGTACACGGTACTGGCTATTATACTTCTGACAACAGCGACTGAAAGTCAACTTTGATAACGAACGATACCTCCTGGATCACACTGTTCCACCTCCTATCCTAACGGCATCCTGGACCAAACTTTCTGTCAACCCAATAGTCTAGCTCGCTCCGGGACTCAAAACGAACGCATGCCGGAGACTACATACAACACAGCAGCCGCGTCTAACAACCATAAACGGGCCTCATAACGGCGCCACTGAAGTGACTGGACTGTGGTGTTGTTGTAGCCAAACTCCGCACATGTGGTTTAAGACAAACTCAACCCCAAAGAACCTCCACCATATCATAACACAGGACAGTAAAACCCCAATGTCCTCCAATATACTTGAATTGGTTGACGCTACGGACTGCCCCCGTCCATCTGAGGATTGAAACTGTCGCATGCTCAGACATCTACCTGTTACCCAACTCTCGCTGAAAAGTCCTCCCAAAAAAACTGAGAAGTAAACTGAGTACCCCTATCTGAGATGATTAGAAAACTTGGGTCCCATGCAACGAAACAAATCTCCCGGATGAAAATCTCTGTGCCGCTCTGAAGTAATACGGGTAGTACCACAACCGGACAATGACAGTGGCGCCGGACTTGGGTCAGTCGATCCACAAAGTCACACCAAATCGAATCAAACTTCCTCGAGAGAATATCGAGAAGAGACCACCTCAACTAAACCAATCCATAGTAGATCTCTCTACCCATTATCACATCTCCGAATCATCCACATCGCGCTAGAAACAACACCACCGGGCCTCTGGACTTCTTCGTATTTTGGACACTGCTGACAGTTTCGAGAACAGCGGCTAATAACTCACAATATCTTTCTTGCATTCTCCTACCGAGTAATGCTGCCTCAGATCTGGCAACATGGCTTACGCGGCACCCGGATAGAAACTGGAATTTACCAGCTGAACGCTGTGAAGGCCTCTCTAATATAAACTCCCCGCAGCCACTCCACATTGGGACACACACACGATCCTAAGCCCAAATGCATACCTGCAATACACCAGCACACCCATAGCACATCCCTAAAGGCAATATCACTCGTGATCCTCAGACCCCACTGTCCTTAAGGAACAAGGCAAGTGCGGGTCATCTACTGGCGCTCTCATATGCGGATTCGTACAAGGAAGACCGAGAAACCAGTATAAGCCACCACTGCGACTAGGCTCCGAAATGTCATAAACTCACCATCCGACTTGGGCCAACAGCTCTGGACAATCAAACTCAAAGGGCCCTTCTCCCCAACTGGAATGATGCCAAATACCAATACTTGACCGCCTTTCGGCTCAAAGCATCGGCCACCACATTGGCCTTCCCCGTGTGATACCAAAAATGTTATATCATAATCCATTGAGATACTCAAGCCACCTGCGCAATCCGCCTACAAATTAGATCTCTGTTATGAAACATAAAATGCTTGAAGGCTGCGATGATCCGTATTATTACACCTCACACAGATACGCCCAATATATAGTAGCTGCTCCAATCTTCAAAGAAACTCGAACCATCCAATATAGCAGCTACTCCAAATCGTGTACCTGCGCGCTTACAATTCTCATGGGCTTCAAACTGACGAAGAGGCATAATAGCAAACTAAATACTCATCCCTCCTGCATCCTAAAACATACCGAGAAATCCCAACTTCGAAGCATCACACCCACAATATACAGTGTATAAAAGAACCCTGGAAGCTGACTGGCAACCACAACACTGGAGCCCGTGGTTCAAGCTGTCCTTGAGCTTCTGAACAGCTCTCCTCTCACATCCTCCAGATCAGACCACGCAAAGCATCGAGTTTGCGAACCACATTCCCTGCCGTAACAAAACTTTGGTCAAAGGGCTGAAGCAATAGATGATAACAGCCCTAGGCGGAACGCAACGCGAATAGATAAACCCGCCCAAAAAAACGAGAATCCCGAATCTCCAGTGGCTGAGGAACGGTCAATAAAAGAGACCAACTCTCTGTTTACCGCCTCTATCTTCTTTAGATCAACCTGAATTACCATCACTGCACCCAGTGCCCATGGGAAAGCCACAGAACCAAAGCCAGGAACTCAACACTTGGAGAACTGGCCATAAAGCATTCTCCTCCTCAATTCTCTGTAATACCCACCCTCAAATGCTGGTGGCGTGCTCCTCCTGGCTACGTGAGTCACCAGGGATATCATCACATAAAAACAATCAAAATGATCCAAAATACGCCGAAATACCACCTGTCATCACACGTGCCACTGAATGCTAGGCTAGGAGCGATTCACCGTCAACCCAAAGGGACATAACTAGAAACTCATAGTGCCCATATCTCGGTCCGTGGAAACAGTTTCAATAATATCGAATCCCTAATCTTCAGCTGGTTGATACCTGAACGGAGTCAATTTTTGGGAGAATACCCTTGCCCCCTGGAGCTGCGTCAAACAAATCATCAATACGGGGCAGGGGATACTTGTTTCTTCACAAATGTCACTTGTTCAATTGCTTGTAGTCACATCACATTCTTCGATTTGTGCCATTCCTTTTCTTCACAAACAAGGACCCGGTGCACCCCACGGTGATCAACACTAGGACAACAAACCCTAATCTAGGAGTTCCTGAAAGTTGATCCCTTAATTCTTTTTCAACTCTGCTGTGGCCTGCGATACGGAGAAAATAGAAAATGGGCTGAGTGCCCGGCCCAGGATCAACTTACCAAAATCAATGTCCCTGTCCGGTGGCATGCCCGGCAGGTCTGATGGGACACCACAGCCCTTGGGAAAGTCCCTCACCAACGGAACAGAATCGAGACTGAGTCTCATTCCACAAAACTTCTCTCACACAGAAGACCAAATACGATGACAACCTTATCCAAACCAATCCGCTGGCCTTAGGAAAAAGATCACGCAAACCTGCTAGGAACATTAGTCAGTATACACGCCATCAATCCTCGAAACACCTGGAATAGCCAACGTAACTTTTGGCTATTGGACAGTCCATGAAATAGACATGGTACGAGATTAAGCCAGTCCATACCTAGAATAACATCAAAATCTACATGCCAACACAACAACAAATTCGATCGGCGTCCCAGACCCCCAATAGTCACCACGACAGAGAACTCGATATAACATGATACACAGTAATAGCTATCACCCACCGGGTGGATACCCAGTGAACATTGCAATGCAAGACCCACTCCTCGGCCCGCTCTACCCAGGTGATGAGGCAAACAAATATGAAGACACATAGGGAATAGTAGAACCGGGATCAAAACAAGGACAGAGGCAACCCCATGTGGCAGAACTGAAATAATACTGTGATAAGCAGCATCTGATCTGCAATAGCGTCTCTCCTGTCTGAGAGCGTAGATCGTGCTCTGGCACCGACCATATCGGGCCTCCCCCTCTGGGAGCGACCCCTAGCTGCCTGACTCTCACCCCTAGCTGGCGGGTGGGGTGCTGAGAGGATGGGCCAAGAAGACGAGGGCTGACCCCTCTGACTAGGAGAGAGTGACTACCACAAGGCCGACCAAAGTGACAAAATGCCTACCAACATGTGCCCAACAACTCTCCACCGCAACTCATAAACAAAGCTCCAACTGGTGCTAGAGAAATGGGACTGAAGGGAACCCCGCCACATTCAGAAGTGACTGGCGACGCACTCGGTCTGAGAAACCCTTGGAACAGATGGAGCTCGGTGATAACCCTGAGCTGGACATCAAGGAGCGCTGATGAGCATGGAATGGCTCTGCTGAACCCTGATGAGCCTTCGCCCGAAAAGTAACCCACGATCACTCAGAGCTGGCTGGGACTGGAGAGGGCCTAAATGAACGGGACCTCTTGCTCTGCTGGAAACTGACCCGCTAGACGGAGCAACCACTGAAGTACCAGAAACATCGAGTCCTCTTGGTCCCTGCTCCTTCATCTGTCACTGACGGCGAGCACATCTCAATTCATTGAGCAATATCGACTGCATCTCGAAGGAAATACCTCAGAACCTCTTCGAGTCATCAGAACACGAAGGATAGTTACAGTCCATCACAAAACCTCTTGATCCTCTCTCTGTCGGGTCGGAGATATCACGAGGTGCATGACGGGCCAACTCAGAAAATCATTTTGCCTCATACTGGGTCCATCTTATGTCGCCCTTGTCGAAGACCCACTCGAAACTGCTATGCAGTCCTCTCGCTGAGACCTGTGGTACCACTTCTCTCCATCTATAAGTTAGATTAGTGGAGAATTACTCCTGCTCGAATGACATGGCGCTGCCCTGCGGCCTACGCCGCTCATGACGATACTTGCACACTGTTGGAAGGTATAAAGCCTCCAGTGAACTAGAATATGCGTGTCGATATGCATACCCGCTGGTCTTCCAAAATCCCTGCGTCTGAAGCATAGGCTGACACTATGTCACAGAATTCCCTGGGTCGTCCTCACCCTGAGTCACACTGGAAAATGAGCTGGAGGCCTACTCGAACCTCTTCAAGACGACGCTGCTCATCGCTGGCATAACTGGGACTACAAAGTCCTGGAACTGGCGCGACTGGTGCATAACTGCTGAGCTGAGCTGCTCCCGGTGACTGTAAAAACCCTGCATAACCCTAGGCTCCGGCGTGCGAGCGGCCGGGGGTCTGACTGCACCCCGGCCTGAGAGGTAAGCCGCCATCGCAGATATGAAGCTGAAACACCTGGGCTAGGCCAGTGACAAACTAGATAAGTTATCTGAGCAAGGTCTCCTGAAGACCCGGAATCACAATGGGCAACTTGCCGGTGCCATGAACAGGTGATGCTGGAATGTCTGCAGGCTGGGCCTGATCCTTGAGCCGCAGCAACTGGTGAGCAACAGGCTTGCCCTCGCGGCTCTACCCCTACCGACGACAGACCGCGTCCACGGCCTCTAGTGCCCTCAGTAGTGGTCGGTGGTCGTCCGCCTGGTCCTGTAGCGCGACGCTCCTAAATCGCCATCTCGAGGAGATATGGGATACAGAAAGTTTAGATTCCCCGAAGATCAACCAATCGCACAAGAATTTCAAGAAGGGAAGATTTTCCTAAGAGGTTCTGCAGCCTCCGAGAGATACCAATACAGACGTCTCGTACCCGATCCGCGAAGACTCTACTAAAACCTGCTCATGACCGTGAGACTAGTAACCTGGCTCTGGATACCAATTGTTACGACCCAATTCCCACGCCGGTCGTGATGGCGCCTCTCGTGAAGACAAGGCCAGCCACAGAAAACAATCAACATTTGCTTTTAACATTCTTCTTAGCATAAACAGGTTTAATCCATAAATACTGATTAATCACACATTGCGGAAATAACGTTTAACATAACGGAAACAACCATCCCAAAAACTCAGCCGATTGATCGGGGTGTCACAAGTCACGAGCTACTACAGAGCTTGATGAAAAATATACTACATGTCTGGAAAAGATAGTCTGAAGATGAATAAAATATGCAGAAGATAAAGGAGAAACGGGCTGTGGACGTACCGACAGAATTACCTCGTCTCTCCTGGAATCCGCCCTGGTCTGAGAAGGAAATCGCGCTCAGGGTACTGAAATCAAGCGGTGCCTGTCTTGCAGACTGGTGCAGAGAATAATGCTGAGTACTGCCGAACCAGGTGCACATCAAAAAATGAATAACGACTGAGTATATAAATCCCACACAAGGCACAGATAAATCCTATCTCAAACCAGGTAACAATCAGAGTAAACAGGTACTGACGCAGACTCCAGTGAAACGCTGTACCATGAGGAAATTCTCTTTGAAAACAATAATAAAACAAACTGCCAGATGCTCGATAACAATGAGGATAATTGATCACGCGGTCGAGGTTCATTGGTTTACGGTTCTGACAATGGCTGACCCGCCGTCAGGTCAGTCCATTGTTTACCGAAGGTAACAACCAATGGAACGCGCTGGATCGTCTATATGATTCAACATGCCATGTAATCCACTGAGATACGCCATTGACCCACTGGTCACAGC
This sequence comes from Nicotiana attenuata, assembly GCF_001879085.1. NCBI lineage: Eukaryota > Viridiplantae > Streptophyta > Magnoliopsida > Solanales > Solanaceae > Nicotiana > Nicotiana attenuata. Next base: position 11,386 of record NW_017675367.1, read on the forward strand.
CAATAATGTTACCTGACCCAATGGGCGACCACAATGTTTTCAGTGCCATGTACCACTGGTCAGCCATTGTTACCTGACGGTTCAGTCTTGTTACCTACCAAAACAAGTCAGACAGTGTCCATTGTTACCACTGTCCAATTTCTAAATGGGTACCCGCGCTCATTGTGGGTGTGCAGACTCCGGAGGGGGCTCCTACAGCCCAAAGCAGCTATCAACAAGACCTGAAAGCCTGACAACAGTATCAATACGAGGCCTGAAAGCCCTCCTCACCTCAACTCATCATGCCTTCACATAAGGCCCTCGGCCTACAAATCAGTTCCAGAAATAGTCAACAGTGCCCCCGGGCAACAGGTTAAAGCAATTGATACTCAGCCTCAAACAATAGTTCAACATATTCAGTTTTAAAACTCCAAGTTTGAGTAAATATGGCTGAGTTCAAGAAAACAGTGGGTAAATCACATGGACTGAGGTTCAAATAATATTTCAAACAGTGAGGAAAAACAGTGATGATAGTTCATTAAAGAGTTCAAACAGTCGGCAATAAGCCCCAAATATGGCAATAAGCCCAAATTCATACTTTAAAAACAACAAGTCATTGCTAATACGCGGTTAAAAATATCATCCGGACTGACCAAGTCACAGTCCCCAATAGTAAATTGACCCCGCGCTCGTCATGGAACGCGTACTGTCTCATCTTTCAACATAGGACCAAGTTGTGAAAATACCGGGTTTCAAAAACCTTCAGGAGCGTCATTCAAAATCTTACTCACCTCGAACCGGTGAAACTCCTAGCTCGCGCGGCCTTTGCCCCTCAAACCGACCTCCAACGCACGTCGAATCTAACCAAAACCAACAAGGAATACGTCTTCACAATAAGCTAATGAATCATACCCAATCGAAAAGACTTCGAAAAATATCAAAAAAATCACGAAGTTGGCAAAATCCGGCCCCGGGCCCACTTTCTCGAAAAATTACGAAATTTTACATCACCGGGATTCCTCGTCTCGCCACGGAGGTCCATACATATCCAAATTCATCAAAATCGGAGTTCAAGATGCCCCTCCAAATTCCCAATTTTCATTCCAAAATATAAGCCCTAGTTCTTCCATTTTTTCCCAAATTTTTCCAAAAATTAAAAAAGTAGATTCTTCAAATAAGTGATATTTCTAGACCATAGGACTTACCTCCAATTACTTCCCAGTCAAAATCTCTAAAAAATCGCAAAGCTCCCAAGCTCGTCAAACAAATGAGGAAAAATGGTTGGAGCTGCGGATGGAATTAAACCCCCTTTTAAACCTTCTACCAACAGTCCTTTTTCGCTTCTGCGTCCCGCTACCGAACTTATGCGAGGACCGCTTCTCGTCCCAAATGACCGTTATGCGGTTTTTTCATTAATTACACAGGCTTCCGCTTTGCGATTCACTATCCGCTTATAGCGGATTCTCCCAAGACCGCTTCTCGGTTACAAATTTGCGCTCCTGCGACCACAAAAACTGATACAAAACCGCTGATGCGGAAAGGCGTCCGCTTATGCGGAACTCTTCACTCAAGCCACCAAATCGCTTCTGCGCCCTTAATTACCCGCTTCTGCGGAACCTCTTCTGCCGTCCATTTCCGCAGAAGCGGAAATACCAGATGACAGCAATTTGCTAGACCTTACTACAACTTCCAAAAACTCTCGTTTAACACTCAAATTCACCCCCGAGGCCCCCGGGACCTCACCAAAAGCACCAACCCATCCTAAAACCTTATTCAAAACTTGTTTCCAATCCTCAAAACACGTCAAACAATGCTAAAAAACCATTAAAATCACATCGGATTCAAGCCTAAGTTTTCTTAAAAAAACTTTCCGAAACTCACATTCGATTCAAAACCCCAACCAAACGACGTCAAATGACCTGAAATTTTACCCGCACATCCAAAATCACCCAATGAAGCTACTGCAACTCTTTCGAAAATTTCATTCCGACACCCGGATCGAAATCTCACCTAACCAACCGGAATTGCGCCAAAATTCATCATTCGCCAATTCAAGCCTAATTCTACACCGGACCTCCAAAAATTCAATTCCGAACCAACACTCCTACGTCACAAATCCATCCCTCCGAAGGGCTAACCGAAATTCATCGAATTCACATCGAGCCCTCTAACTTACATAGTCAACTTTCTGGTTGACTTTTCCAAAACCAAGCTTCCTTCTAAGAGGCTAAGTGCCTCATTTCCAACTAAAACCAATTCCAATTCCATCCGGATCACCTCAAATGCCAATACTTGAAATGGCAGGGGAACATTATTATGGGGCAACGGGCGGTAACTCATGTGACGACGTGCCGGGTTCGTCACAAGCAGCAGCAACGGTGAAACCACAGCTCCATGGTAGTCCCAGCTACCAGGCCTTCCCGAACTACACTGAACTGATTCCTTTTTAGCAAGGATATTAGGCAACCTCAGAAGCAGGTGTGCGGTCAAACTTTTTCAAAAATGCTTCACACGGGTTTCAAACGGGCAAAAATCGCTACGTATTTGCCTCACTTATCTTTGCATGAAACTCTCCGTGTTTCCGAGGGAAAAGAGGGGCAGCGCTTATTGAGCACGTGATTTTGCCCTACATGAATTACTCCCATAGTTTCAAAAAACAAAATAATTTCTTTTTCATTATTCATTTTAATTTGGTTGATTTTCGTGGACATTTCTTAGTTAATATGTTTGCATTTTTTGGTCCTGCATTTTAATTATTGAAAATACAAAAAATATACATTGCATCTGGCATTTAAGGACTTTAATTTTTACATTATTCTTAGATAATTAGTAATTAGTGGTTTTACAAAATACCAAAAATCGCAAAAAAATAGTTTACTCTTGTTTTTAGTTTTAAATTTTGGAATTTTACGTAGTTCTTTCTTTTATATTTAATTATTTGTGGTTAATTATTAGTTAGAGTCAATCAATTTAATACAGTTAGGACAATTGATTAGGAAGTAATTGGGGTTTTATTTTAATTTTTAAAAAGAAATTTAGGAATAAAGAAATGAAAAAGAAATAAAAAGAGAAATTCAAAAGGATTAAGTCACGATATTGAAAAGGATTATAAAGCCTAACTTACAACATATTGAAAAATGAGCATCATTACAAATAATCTTCCGTGCATTATTTATTATTTTAGCTAATATTATTAGGATTATTATATTAATATACATGGTCTACTACATATTATAAATAGATTATTTTATAATATATAATCCGCAGATTATTTTTAATTTAAGCGATTTAGCACTACAAAGAAATACGGGTTAATTGCTTGGATTTATTTGTGGGGATAATAAGAACCCCACAATAATTTTTATACATTTCCTTTTAACCCCGCTATATTTAATTCTTTTGTTGGTGGTTTTATTTGTGGAGGTTTTTAATAACCTTCTTGCAAATTGCATAAATTGTGGAAAGTTTGTTAAATAATCACAATCCGATACAATTTTGTGTCGTTAATAACCCCACATTTATGGGGTCAACCAAAAGCATAAATTATGGAAAGGCACTTTAGGGTATTAAATTTTTTAGGATAAGATAGAAGTGCTATTGAATACATGTCTGCTTTAGCCAGTCGAGGGGAGCAAGTTTAACGTGAGGACTAGACATTAATAGCAATACCAAAAATAATTTAGATATCCATTGCTCGTTATTTCAAAAGAATTGGAATGATATATGAAAATGTTACTCGTAGAGTTAAATTAGCATGGTTGAATTAGACAGGTTACTATCGGGATGTTATGTGACAAAAATAGTTGTCATCAAGAAAGAAAATATTTTTTTAAAATAGTTATAATACCGACAATGGTATATGATCGTGAGGTTTAGATTGTTTTAAACTCCAATATATCCACAAAGATGTGTGTTGCACAAATGTGAATTCTTAAGATGGACATATGCAATATTCAAGATTATATAAGATAAAACACCACATTCGCCAAAAAAGTGCCAAGTCGTACATTTATTGAGGATTAAAATTGAAGGATCGTGTCATATGACGTAGATATGTCCTTCATCGACCTATAAGATATACCTATCCATAAATATGAAAGAAGATTTTTTAATGACCCGATATCATTTAGAGTTTCTAACTTCTCATTTTCATAATTTGAGTACTATTACAGCTTTATCGATGATTTATGATTGCATACGTGGTCCGTTTTGGATTTTCGGGAAATTTAAAGTGTGATTTTTTAAAAAAACTTAATTTTAAAAACTTAAAAAGTAATAGGGAGTTGGACCACGGGTCAAATATTATTGGTTAAACGACCTCAGATTCGCATTTGACGATTCCAGTAGGTTTGTATATGATTTTGAACTGTACGAGTTTTGATTGGGGGTTCCCGAGTTGGCCCGATTCCATTTCGGCGCTTATTATAAAAAAGTTAAAAAAATTTAGATTAAGAACTTAAAATCTTTTAGTTTGATGTTTATTTAGTTCTGAAATGTTATTTGATTATTTTTGATCTTTAACGAGCGAGTTTCACATAAGGATTACTATCTTGTGTGGATGTATGGGATGGTATTCCACGAACGGGCCCGGGTTAAGTTTCAAATCGATTTCGGACTGATTTCATAGAAACTAGAATTTGCTGTGCTGCCAATTATCACAATTGTGATGAACTTTCTCGCAGATGCGAGTATTCGTTAATTGCAAAGTGGGCCTCGCATTTGTTGAAAGGTTGGGGATGGGCGGCCAGGCTTCATAATTGCAAAAAGCCAGAGTCACATTTGCGACCCTCCCAATTGCCGAGATCGGTGTCGCAATCGTGACACCCGAGGGCTCAAGACATTTTCGCATTTGCGAACTAGTTTGCCTTTTGGCATGCGCGGCAATTACTAACAAGTTCACAACTGCGACATATGCAGCTGAGTTAAAAATAAACGAATTTTGGGATAGTTTGATTTTATTCTATTTTTGGACACCTTAGGCCGTTGTGGTAGATGGGTTTTGGAGGAGAAATCTTTTCCCGTCTTCAAGGGCCAGTAACTTTTTAACTTATTTCTCATCAATTTTCATTACTTTTAGTAAGAACTTTTCATCCCTTAAATATAAGATTTCATAGAATAGAAAATAGGATTTTTGGGTAGAACTAGAATTTTCTATTTAGAATTTAGAAATTGACGGTTAGGATCTCGAAACAAATCACATATTTGGACTTAGCGAGTGAATGGATGTTCAGAATTTTTTCTTAGTCTTGATTTCGAATTTCAACCAAGTGAATCTGACGTTGTTTTTGTGACTTTTCTAAATATGTCAAGACGGACCCTATTTGGATACAAGTTTAGTTTCTAAGCTTATTTGACTCATTTGAGTATTTAAATTGCCAGATCGAGTAGTTTGGAGGGCTTGCGCTAAAGAAAATGCAAGTATTGGTAAAAGGTTGATTTGGTACCGAAAAGAATGTAAAAGTAAATGTCTGGTTAACCCTGATTTGAGGAAATTTAGAGCTGTAATTACATCTAATTTCTATGTGATATATGTTTGGAGCGCGGTTATACACAAGTGAAGGGTCTATGTGCGTTTTGCTATGTGTTAAGCATGCAGTAAACTGAAGGTTTTATGCTTTAATTAGATTGTGAAAAAACCTCTTTGACAATTTATTATTCATGATTGTTTTAAAAAGGTTTTTTTTCGTTTTGGTTGAGCTTGTGGTGATATGGGTTGAGGTAGGCTATTGAAATGTTTATTTGGCTATTGGTAATAAGTGATGACTATTTCCCTTATGGCAAGTTATGTTCAATTACTCTTCTTGATATTATATGTTCTTTTCACCTTTCTTGGTATTGGTTTACATGTTTATGCGTGGTGGGAAGAGTGAATTGCATGAAGGGTATTTCCGTGCTCGTGAGGAAGAGTGATATGCATAAGGGGTATTTCTGTGCTTGCGAGGATGAGAGTAAAAATACGAAGGGTGATGCTGTGCCAATTGATTGATATCACTTATTCCTTACTTTCACGATATAGAATAATAGTTTGGCTATGTTGTTTCATAGTTACATTGTCAAGCTACTTGGACTTGAATTGTGGTGAAAGGCTTGTTTGGTGTTGTTTACGTCATTATACTCCTTAGTTACTTCTTATTATTCCTTGTATTATTTGTTTTGCTACTACACTTGTTATCTCACGTGTTACCTACTTGTTATCTTAGTTGCTATTTTTTCTTGTTCTCTTAATTGCTATATCTCTTTATTTTCTTGTTACTTAAGTGCACAGGTTTATATGTAGGTGTTTTGTATTAGCCTCGTCACTTTCTCGCCGGAGTTAGGCTTGACACTTACGGAGTACATTGGGTCGGTTGTACTCATACTACACTTCTACACTTTTGTACAGACTTTGGCATCAGACTTAGTGGTACTCAAAGGACTGTGAGCACGTGATTTTTGCCCTACATGAATTACTCCCATAGTTTCAAAACAAAATAATTTCTTTTCATTATTTATTTTAATTTTGTTGATTTTCGTGGCATTTTCTGTTAATTGTTTGCATTTTTATCCGTGCATTTTAATTATTGAAAAAACAAAAATATACATTGCATCTGCATTTAGGATTTAATTTTACATATTCTTAGATTAATTAGTAATTAGGGTTTTACAAAATACCAAAATCGCAAAAATAGTTTACTCTTGTTTTTAGTTTTAAATTTTGGAATTTTAGTAGTCTTTCTTTTATATTTAATTGTTTGTGGTAATTGTTAGTTAGAGTCAATCAATTTAATACAGTAGGATAATTTGATTAGGAAGTAATTGGGGTTTTATTTTTAATTTTAAAAGAAATTAGAATAAAGAAATGAAAAAGAAATAAAAAGAGAAATTCAAAAGGATTGAGTCACAATTTGGGCCTGCCTTGTGTTCTTAATTAATCAATCCATCTCCCAGCCCAAGCGGATCAGGCCCAGGCCGCCCCAACCCGGTCCATGCCCCGCCCCTTTCAAAGCGGTGTCGTTTGCCAAGGTAAGATCCCAGTCGTCGAGGTAACTCGATCTAACGGCTGGGAAGTAGGGTCCTTTAGATATTTATATGTCCGAAAAGGGACCACCCCCCTCCCCTTTCTCTCGTCTTCCCCGTTCACCCAAACCCTAGAGACCCCAACCCGCCGCCCTATCCTCCCCAATGTCCCAGGCCGGCGGCGACACCATAGACAACCCCAATCGCTCCCAAAACAACACCCCAGAACCCTCTCCGCCCCCCGTCCCAAATATCCAACCCTACGACCTCGAATCTCCCTGTGTCACTCCAAATTTTATAAACCCTAGTTGAGCCGCCCCAAATCCTCACCGCCTCCGGTAGTGGTGCCACTCTTAATCACCCCCAAATCAACACCCTTTGACCATTAGACCTCCCTTATCCTATATCCTTCTCCCTCTTCCTTCAAATATCAGTCAAGTCCTGCAGATTTTGAATCTGAGTTTCGAGTTGAAAGGTTGATCCAGAACTCAAACATGCAAGGCACCCTCTCCCGTTCTTTTAGCCCCAATTTCATCGCGTACTAACATTGCTTACCTGTTCTTGAACAAAGAACATGTTACTAATGTTATATCGCGGTTAAATCGGAAGTTCAGCTTCGAGTCCGAGTCGAGACTGGTGAGTTCTTTTCTTCCATTTCATTTTCCTTTCTTTCCTTTCCATTCTTGTATATTTGTCTTGTGTGTTCATATACGTGTCCTCTACTTCGTCTCTTCTCTTCTGTTTGGTTAGTTGAATCAATATTTGAATAAAGTCTTAGATTAATTGAGTGTTGTCATTTTGCTATTTGTTTAGTCAGAATCTTCCAGGTTCTATTTCATGATTTTTAGATTGGTTGGTTCGTGTCAATAGGAATGCTCAATTTCTGATTATCCTTGTTTGGTTGTGGTCATTTAGTTTAATTGAATTAGGTCATCTTGATTTAATAGCTTAATAATTTGGTTGGTCTCCTGATAATTTGTTCACTTCTATTTTCTTTAGCTTAATTAGGTCATATTGTTAAATTGTGTTGGTTAGTCATGTTAGCTTAGTTTGGGTCTTGTTAGGTTTTGTGGGCTTGCAGAGTTGGTTGAGTCTAGTTGGGGTTGTGAATGTCATTTGGGTGCTGCTCCTTGTGCAAGTACAGCCCATTTCGTTTTGGGCTGAACTATGGGAGGTCAGTTTGGCCCAGATAACTAGCTAGGAGTAGTTGAGGGGTAATTTCATTTAGGCATAAAAGGTATAATCAAAAGGTTTTCAGGGTTAGATTGGGTAAGGTACTTAGAGAATCTTTGTAACAGAAGGAGAAGCTTCTAGGGTGGGGTTGGTTTTTAATTTTCAGTATTTGGGTGGTAGAACTTGGGGAACAAGTTAAGAAATTAGGGCCCCTAAGCTAAAATAAAAACTAAAAAGGGGGTAAAATGTAAAATCTAAAATCTGAAGTTTGCCCTATTGCCTTGCCTATAAAGGCATGTCTTCTTGCCTTGAAAGGGAGCTGAGGGGGATACGTTCTGAAAATCTGAGAGAGTTCGAGAGCTAAAAATCCGGAAGTAAAGGCTGCCCAGTTTTACTATTTTAGAAAAGGTTTTGAGAGCAAAAAATATACAAAATCAGGCGGCTAGATACAAAGAAAAAATCACTGTTCTATTGGAAAATCTTTGGGAATTCTTGTAATATTGATTCTGAGATAGTTTTAAGCAATTGAAGGTTGAAAATGAGCTGAATCAGTGGTGTTCGAGGGCTTTGATTCATTTCTGTTTAATTTTGATTGCTGGGTTTTGTGAGGCACTGTTTGAGAGTCTTATTGGTTTACACCTACTTTAAAAGTGATTGTCCTTGGTCATTTATCTGGGATAATTCTTGTTGCTGCTGAGTTACTGATCTCACATTTTCTTACCTCCTTTCATTTTCCAGGTACGCTTCAGCATCTGAGTAGCATAAGAGATGTAAAGAGAATCCGCGTATTTGATTTAGATAGTAAATGAATAATTCCCGTTCTTAAAGGATTGGCTCACGTGTTTCCTGGTTTAAATTAGCATGACTACTTGGACATTATTGTATTCATTCATGATTTATGCTCTATATTAGATGCCGTAACTTTGGTTTTATTGTTTTAACTCTGAATTAGATGAACTCCTCAAATACTTGTGTGTTGGGACCGTTATGACAGGAATTTAGTGAGTAGTGTTATCATTCGAGCTAGTGGTACGAATCTTGCCTCTTTCATTTATGTTTAGGTTGTATAATATGGAGTGTTCATGGAAATTTAGCCGGAAACTCTATGGTTCAATAATTAGTTTGAATAGCGTCTGGTTGAGTGTGAAATGCACGAGCTACGGTGTGATTTTTGAGGATCGGGTTGTTTTTAAATTGTGGCGTATATGTTGGTTCTTTGATTAGCCATTTGGATTTATTTCAATCTTCTGTTGTTTTAAGCATCGTTCGTACGTTGTGGGGGGTCGATACAGGGTCCTAGTTCTAGCTTGTTTTCCCATTTGGGCTTGTGTTGAGGCCCAAACATTGGGCAGCTTCTTATGAGCGACGCAAAAGGATTTCTCCTTCCTCTTGGGCTGGCTTCGAAGCCCAATGAACTGTTAGCTTAATTCGTTATTGGATCCATTAATAATTAAATGGTAGGCTTTGGGCCTTTCAAGTTAAGTAGCGGACTCGAGCTAAGGGTTTCTTCAGTAATGGAGAGCGCCTTGTTCGAGTTCGGACTTGCACTTGGGGGCCCGAATTTCCTTGAATATCTTGATATTAATTAATTCATAATGTTAACAAATTAAGTTTTTTTTTAGAGACAATCCTTATAGATAATGCTAGTTCGTCTTTAGGTTGTCCTTTAAGAACGAATTGAGGTGCGTCGTGCCAAATAAAATCACAAATTGCGTGGCCCTCTTTAATTGCTTTATTAAAAATATTTTAGAAATTCGGGACGTGCCATTTAGCGAATTTTCATGGCCTCCCGCAAAGTTAACAAGATGCTAGCCACTTTAGGCGCGTTTTTTAATAATTTTACCTTCTTAACTACGGGTGTGCATTTCATGCGACCCAAATCCAAATCCCAAAATGTTGAATAAGAGGTGTCAAGGATCCGGGTGCATTTCATGTGACGTGATCCAAAAGCACGCTCTTAAACGACGTTCACTTTCATAAAAACTAATTAAAAGCGGTTAAACAATTCTAAAATTGCAATAGGATAACATGTATTAAAATCAGACTTTAGCCAAATATAGCAGTTGAGCGACCGTGCTAGAACCACGGAACTCGGGAGTGCCTAACCCCTTCTCCCGGGTTAATAGAATTCCTTACCCAGATTTCTAGTTCGCGACTGTTAAACAGAGTCAAACCTTTTCCTCGGTTCGGGATTCAAACTGGTGACTTGGGACACCACAAATCTTCCAAGTGGCAACTCTGAATATCTTAATAAACGAATCCCGTTTCGATTGTCCTTTAAGTGGAAAAACTCCTTTATGCCCTTTTATGGGGGTGTAGTCAAAAGGAGGTGTGACAAGGACGAACTAGCTTGCTTGGTTGTGGATACTCGAGGTAGTGCTGCATTCTTGTCCGCAGGTCTTGATGTCATCCATGTTCTAGACTTTATATTGTTTATTCGTATCAAACAATGTATTTATCATTTCAGACATTGTATTTAGTAGTTTTGTAGAAGCTCATGTACTCGGTGACACTAGTTCTGGGAAGATTTTAGATGGTTGTTGGATTTGGTCTTGTTAAGTATTGGTTTACCTAGCAAGAGATGTTGGGTGCCATCACGACTCCTTGGTTGGAAAATTAGGTCGTGACAAAAAAATACAAAATATCTGCACATGAATGTCTTTTATTTTCATGATATTAGGAGTTGTGAATTAAGGCAAAAATATTAGCACTTTTATATTTTTTTTACATTTTATGTAATCAAGGATATTGAGAAATTTTAATTTTAAATGAATTATTTTAATGAGTTTTAGTAATTTTGTATTATATTCAATTTATTGTTTGCTTCGATGTTTTGTTTTTTGTTGCTTTTGTTTTTTTTTTTGTATAGTAGTATATAACAATTAGATTTTAAGTATGTTGTATATTTAGGTTAATTTTATTTTTCAAAGTTTCTTTTTTTTAAAATAATAAAAAGGAAATAAAAGAGAAAACTAGAAGCAAAGAAAGACGGTAAAAGACAATACTGGACACTATCTTCATAGGTTTTAATCGGCACCTTACGGGGTAATTTGGAGGTCAGACTGAAAATTTTCAGAATCTCGCGGGCAAAATTCCCTCCCTCCCACACCCTCCCAACCTTCCTTTTTTCAGGATACAATTCCCTCCCCCCAACTCACAAAATCTTTCAGGCCCAAATTTCCTCTCTTCATCACCTTCTCTACCGAGAGAAAGTCCGCACAATCAGAACAACAAAGGTTCGTATTTCGTCATACTCTTTTTATTTCGAGTTGCTCTATATCTGCTTTATTTACTATTCGTAACAGAGTTCGTACTCGAAATTGTTTAAGATATGCTTGCGGATTTATGTACTATTACTAGTATTGTGTTATATTTTGGTTCAATTTTGTGTGGGTTCCTTCCCTTGAGGTCTAATTGTAAATTTTACCGTTTTAAGAATTGTTGTGGGGAAATCCTGTACGCGTTTAAATGGAGGCTCTCTAGTGAGAGACTGTATATATGTATTAGGTGGTATTTGGGAGATCTTTGGTCGTTTACGGTTGATTGAAGTTTCCCTATTTTGGCTATTGGATGGATTATGTATTTAGAATTTTGGAGTACGGGGAACAACACAATGCACTCTTTCTTTGTCCAACGACTTTGATCACTACTAAGCTTAGGGTTTGATTTTTGAATTGTTTGTAAGTTGGTCCAACTTGGGGATTGATGGTCTAATGGTCTAGGAATTGGTTTTTTTTCCTTCTTGTTACAATTAAGTAGAATTTTGATTTCCAGCCTCTTCATAATGTAGTACTCTAGTTAATGTTTAATCAAGGCTGCTTTACGGGATACTAGTGTGATTTCCTGATATTAGTTAGCATTGTCTACTATTCACGTACTGCCATAATCACATACAAACATGAGGAATTTGGTAGATTGTCTAGACTAGCGGCTCTCGCCTTTGTTGACAAACTAATTTAAAATGAGAAGAATGAGGTACAATCTTCTAAGTTTGGTTTTCTGTTGTATATTTGCAACTACTGCATCCTTGTATAAAAAAATGATTAGAAGCATGAGTACAATTACATTAACTTTTGCATATGCTCAGGTGATTGTTGTAGAAAGTCACTCCAATGGATCAAAGGATAATCTAAAGCAACGGATTGATCATCCAAGATTTGAGCTAATTCGTGAAGGTGAAACGCTCCTTGTGTTTGCTTCGACAAATGTGTCTGGATTTCTTGTTATTCATGAGTACTTTTGATCAAATGAATAAAGCGTTTGAGTAATTCCAACATGTTTGTTTAACCGTGATTATCAGCGAAAATCTAGAGATTAAAATTTAGCTAGTAGTTCCGACTTTGAGTTAAGACTTATCTGAAGCATCTAGACATTTCTTATCATTATAAAGAAAATTTCAATGACTAGTCAGAACTATCTCTGTTATATACCTTCTTGTTTCCCCTTTCATGATACATGACCTATTTGGGTGCAAACAAGAATGGTGAAGAAAATTTCTTTCACTGGTGAATATGTGGGCAAAGGTTTTAGGATTGTTGTGTTGGTATGATAGCACTGAGGGGTAAGTTATGCTTCTTAACTCATTTCTTGGCCAGGTGTTCGTTTCAGAGAAAGCTTATTTTTGTATCACAAACTTCACTACTTATAGGAAGCTAGAATATTTGGAAGAATATTTGCAGCATTGAACACTTCTTTAAGTGAAACAAAAAGCCTTGGGAACAAGTAACACAGTTGGCTCATTGACATCTTTCTACATGCGTGGCTATAGGTGGATGTAAACTTGATGTACTAGTCTAATCTCACAACGCACATAAATAAGTGGTGGTTTTCTATTAAATTGATTGCATTTGAATTTTTCTTATCCTAAGACAACTGGTTACTGAAATATACAACAATTTTCAAAAATAACAAAAGGTCCCTCACACTCTTATGGTGATAGTTGGTTCTGCTATCTATTTTGTCAACACCAATTATATCAAGGGTATGTTCTAATTATTTAATTAGCTTAATGATATTGCTTTATTATAATTTTGAAGGATACTGAGATGGTTAACTGATGAAAAGAAAACTACTAAAAGAAACTAATCAAACAAAAATTCCACAATTCGATTGTTGAGATTTCACTAAGTCATCTCCTACATTTTTAATGCTTTTACTTCTTTTCCCTTGGTTACTGTATGTTATTAAGAGTAATTTGTTTTGTATTCTCTTGCAGTTTTACTGATACAGATGCTAATGGAATTCATGTCTATGAAATTTGATTAAGTCCCTTAACAAATTAGACATCGAAGTAAGTTGGTAGTATAAAAATTCTATTTTTGTTGTTCAAGTTTTGGCACTTTTTTGTTGCTTTTGTTTAAAGTTAGCTCCAAAAGATTTTGACGCTGGCTTGGTTTGTTTAACTAATTATTAGTTTATGGCTCCCATTTTATCCGTTCATTTATTCTACTTGAGTTTTCCGGTGTTGTTAGCGTTCAAATTTTCATCTTTTGTTAATTATTGGGTTGGATTATAACTTATAGTACTTTATTTGTTGAATTCTAATGTCAGAAAAACTATAGAGGTTGACTTATTGTAACGACTCGGCCGGTCGTTTCATGAGTTACTGCTTTGTTTTCCCCCATTTCTGCTTCTTTATGTCTTGTTTAGCTGTATTATGCGTTATCGGGTTGGTTGGTTCGGGTTCGGAGTGATTTTATAAAGGAATGAGACATTTCGTCTCTTTTGAGTAAGCTTAAGTTGGAAAAGTCAACCGGATGTTGACTTATGGGTAGAAGGTCTCGGATGTGAATTGTGATAGTTCGAATAGCTTCGTTAGGTTATTTGGGACTTCGGAGCGTGATCATAATGTATTTTGGAGGTCCGTGGTAGATTTAGGTTTGAATTGGCGAAATTAGAATTTTGGTGTTTTCCGGTCGGTAGTGGAAATTTTGATATTGGGGTTGGAATGGAATTTCCGAAATTGGAGTAGGTCCGTTATGTCATTTGTGACATGTGTGCAAAATTTCAGGTCATTCGGGTGACGTTTGGTAGACTTTTTGATCATTTGCAGGATTCGGAAGATTTAGAATCCTTAGGCTTGAATCTGAGGGTGATTTGGTGTTTTGATGTTATTTTGAGTGTTACAAAGGTTGAAACAAGTTTGAATGATGTTATGGAATAGGTTGGCATGTTTGGTTGAGGTCCGGAGGGCTTCGAGTGAGTTCCGGGTGGTTAACGGATCATTTTGGAATTTGGAAAGATAACAGATTTTCTGGTATTTTTGTTGTAGAGATTTGTTCTTCGCGTTCGCATAGGGATGTTGAGTGAAGTAGGTGAGTTGCTCTTCGCGTTCGCGACGTTGGTCCCGCGTTCGCGAAGGTTGAGGCAGAGTGTGCATCGCGAACGCGTGGCGAAGCTCGCGTTCGCGTAGAAGGGTGAAGCAGGCTTGGGCATAGGCCCTCTAAGGCATCGCGTTCGCGGCCAATAGAACACGTTCGCGTATGCCAAGCTAGGCAAGGCAACGCGTTCGCGAGGTGGAGTTTGCGTTCGCGAAAGAGGAAAAGATTGAGCAGTGATTTTTGTGATTCGCGAATGCGAGGCTTTGACCGCGTTCGCGAAGAAGGGAGCATCTGGGCAGAATGTTTATAAAGCCATCTTCTCCATTTTTAGGCCATTTCTCACCATTTTTGAACGGCTTTGAAGCTTTTTGAAAAGGATTGAAGAGGGATTCGAAGGGTAACATTTGGAGGTAAGGTTTTTGAACTAAATAGTCGATTCTATGGTAATTTCTAATCAATTAGACATGAAATTAGTGTGATTTAAAGCTAAAATTGGGGATATTTGGGCTTGGAATTGTAGAGTTATTTTGGGGATTTGAGGTCCAATTTTGATGTTCTTGGTATGTATGGACTCGCAGGAGGACGAGGATTCTTGTGATGTGATTTTTATGGAATTTCGACACGTGATCCCGAGGGTCGGCCAATTTTAGGATTTTTGAGTTAATTTGATAATTTTCGTATGGGTTTCATTCCTTTAGCGTATATTGATGGTTATATACTAAATTTGGTTAGATTCGAGGCATTTGGAGGCCGAATCGAGAGGCAAGGGCGTTGCGGGCTAGAGTTTGGCTTGGCTTGAGGTAAGTAATGCTTCCAAACTTGGTTCTAAGGGTTCGAAACCCCGAACTATGTGTTCTATGATTACTATTGAGGTGACGCAAATGCCAAGTGACGGGCGTGTGGGCGTGCACCGTGAGAATCGTGGCCTGGATCATTCCATGGCACCGCTTAGTGACTCTTTCTTGCAGATATCTGTGTTGTAATTATGTGATTAAGCTAATGAGCTGTAAATCATGCTAATAATCATGTTAAGGCTTCACGCAAATATCGTTGAGACCCGAGAGTTCGTTTCTTGCTGTCATGTCATTAACTTCATTGACATTCTGTACTCAGTCCTGTTCATGCATGTTTACCGTGAAAATGGTAATAACAATTAAATTTGTTAATGGGACTCTAAAAATACGTGATCTATTTTTATGCTAGTCGTGGAGCAGTTGATGCTCTGTGTGTGTAGTTTAAGGGTGAGACGCGAGCTAGACTAAAGCAGTAATCGAATCGAGAGATAGCCGTTCGGGGCCTCGAGCTGGTCGATTTGGGGCCTCAAGGTCGAGTCTCGAGCTATCGGGGGAAATCGAGGAAGGGCTAACAGATGCAATAATATTAAAGGAGGCTCTTTATAGCTAATGATAAGCAATAAATAAGTAATGAATATGGAACAAGTATGAAAATAATAAGATAGAACAACAACGTCGAGAGAGTATCTTAGAGAGAAAGAGAGAGAGTTATCATATATTTCATGTAGAGCTTTTGGGGCAACATCAGTCACCTACAAAATAATCAGAATCCCCTTTATATATAAGGGGAAAAACTTATATGGTAAGGCACACATTAGCTGTAAAGGTGTGGAGATGGGACGGCTGAAATGACGCCTCGAGTAGGGCTCAGAATAGCCTGGCTATGCTTTGTCAGATTAGCCGCGTCTCGGGAACTCCTATTTCTGCTTTAGCCCCGATCAATATCCTCCTAAGGTCGGGTGCTGGTGGGACCCGAGGAAGAAGACTCGAGCGCATCTTTGCAGCCTTGAGGCTTTGGGTCGATCTTTCCGAAATGCTTAAAAGACAGGAAATCAGACCCTCCGATTTTGCCGTATACAATGCATATTATATCATCCCTCAGTCTCGATTATTGTTATATGGCTCGTAGGTTGAGTAGCTCGAAGCCTTATGATTTGGAGCTGACATGGTCGAAGCTCTTTTGCCTGTTGAGGGTAGCCCGTTTAACTGGTTCTTTTCGAAGTAGATTCGAAGTAGTGGCCTATGATTTTGTAGCGACGGTCGGGCGTCCCCGAGTCGCGTTAGTTTGGCTGGTGCAACCGTATGACCATAATCATTTATGTCTTACAAATTCGATATATATCCTGGACTTAGAGATTGATTCTATGCCTGTAATAAGGTCTTACAAAACATTCATGCCTTTTGAGGTCTTATAGTTTTTGCTGATACTTGATGCAAGTATGATTCATGCCTTGCTTGAAGGTCTTACAGTTCGTGTTGCTTTGTGCAAGTTTTACAAGACCGAGTTTGCCCGCTCGGGGTCTTACGGCCTCGGGTTTTTTGCTGAATGGCGATAGTCTCCAAGTCATCGAGTTCGTTTTGGCTTGAGATCCGTTACTTGTGAGCTCGAAATTACCTTATTGAGGGCTTACGACTTTTGGAGATTCCGACTCTGAGGTCGTGCGTATGCAGAGTTCTTTGGTGCTAGTCTTCGAGTATTCGGGACGCTTTCTTTTTAGAGATAATTAATGATTTTTGTGCTGCCTCGTTGGGGGCTAATTAGTCCGGAGTTTCGACCCTGAGGTCATGCGGGTGCCGAATTATCGATGCCAATCTCCGAGTATTCGGGACGTTTTCTGATGGAGAAATCTTTTTGGCGAAAAACGCTGGGATTTCCTTGGAGCATGAATCATGTTGGCAAAAATCATTCTTTGATTATTTGACACTAGTACATGTGCCTCCGCCATCGGGGGCTCGGTTGTGCGGACACGGTTCATTCAACTTTGGCCTGGTACATCATTTTCTCATTGGGTCCTATTTGGCATTTCTTGGTTTTTTTGAGCGGACGACCTTCCGAAAGGGCGTCCATCGGCGCTCGTGGTTGATAGCAAAAGAAGTCTTGAGGACCTGTTGGATTCCCCTCAGGTAGCATATAGGTGTTGCCTCGTTAAAAACGTTGCCGGCAAAACCCTCTTCGGGACAAAAGCTCGATTGAAGGAAAAGAGTGCAACGGATGTCCTTAAATCCTTAGGGTCTTTGGGCTGGGCGTGCGTATTTGACCGCTTTGATCGAGGTTCCAAGGTCTGGTACGCCTCTTTTGGCGTGGGATTAGTATGGAATATAAACTGAAAAGGGAGATGGTTATACCTTATCGTGGGATGCTTTTGGCGACGTTCCAAGGTCTGGTACGCCTCTGATGTTCGCGGCGGGGACTCAGTACGGTCCTCTGTTGTGTTCAATTGTGCTTAGCCAAAGGTGTAGTTTGATTATCCTTAGGCTCTCTCGAGAGTAGAGATATTGGCGCCGGTGCCGCGTCGTGCACCGCGAACATTTCCCTTGCCGCGTGTTGCTCCCCGTGGACGGTTTTAATCCCGTCTTTTGTTGGGAATTTCATCATCTGGTGGAGGGTGGACGGTACCGCTCTTATGCAGTGTATCCACGGTTGCCCGAACAAGGCGTTGTACCTCATCTCTCCTTCGATGACATGGAATTTGACGTCTTGAGTCGCGCCGGCCACGCTGACCGGGAGAGTGATCTCTCCCTTTGTTGCCTCGCTTGCCATGTTAAATCCGTTGAGGACTCGAGTGGCAGGCACGATTTGGTCTAGTAGTCCGAGCTGCTTTACTACCTTCGACCTGATAATGTTGGCCGAGCTACCTGGGTCCACGAGTACACGTTTTATCTGAAATGTATTTATGAGGTAAGAGATTACCAGTGCGTCGTTATGAGGTTGAGTCAGGGTCTCGGAGTCCTCCTCGCTGAATGTGAGGGCATCTTCGGGTACGTATCCCCGGGTTCGCTTTTCCTTGGTGATGGAAATTTTTGTCCTTCTCATCACGGGTTCTTGAGGAGCGTCGATCCCTCCTAATATCATGTGGATAACGTGTCGTGGCTCGTTTACTTCATTCTTCTTGGCTTCCTCTCTTCCTCGGAACTAATTCTTGGCTCGGTCACTCAAGAATTCTCTGAGATGACCGTTATTGAGTAACATGGCCACTTCTTCTCGTAGCTGGTGACAATCCTCGGTTCTGTGACCATGCGTGTTGTGAAATTCACATATCAAGTTATGATTCCTTTGGGAAGGATCCGACTGTACATGCTTGGGTCATCTGGCATCCTTGATTTTGCCGATGGCGAACACGATATTTGAAATGTCAACGTTGAAGTTGTACTACGATAGGCGTGGTGCCCATGTTGGCCCCGCGTTTTCGTCGAATCTGGCCCTATTAATGAACCCTCGGGGGTTCGGCTCTCGGTTGACCGGTCGGTTGTTGCGAGGCGGGTTGCGTCTCGGGGCGTTTCTCCTGTCTTCGGTGTATGGCTGATACCTTTCTTCGCTCGGCTTCGACTCTTTTGCTAAGAGCCTGTTTGGGTATACTGAGCCCGAAGGGGCTCCCAATTGATCATCCTCGACCCTGATCTTTGACTGGTATCGGCTGTGGACATCCGACCAGGTTACGGCAGGATACTCGATCAGATTTTCTTTTAGCTGCCGCGAGGCCATAGAACTCCGCTCGTTCAAGCCCTGAGTGAAGGCCTGCACCGTCCATTCGTCGGAGACCGGGGGTAGTTCCATTCGTTCCGTTTGAAAGCGAGACACGGACTCTCGCAGCATTTCGTTCTCCCTTTGCCTGATCTTGAATACGTCGGATTTCCTCGTTGCTACTTAGATGGCACTGGCGTGCGCCTTTATGAAGGAGTCTGCCAGCACGGCGAATGAGTCTATGGAGTTGGGAGCTAGATTATGGTACCACATCATGGACCCCTTTGAGGAGTGTTTCCCTGAACTTCTTCAGTAAGACGGACTCGATCTCGTCGTCTTTTATGTCGTTGCCTTTTACTGCGTACGTATAGGGGGTAACGTGCTCGTTGGGGTCCGAGGTCCCGTTGTACTTCGGGAGTTCCGGCATTCTGAACTTCTTTGGGATGGGTTTCGGAGCTGCTTCCTTCCGGAACGGCCGCTGCACGAACTTCCTTGAGTCTACACTTTTCAGGATCGGGGGCGCGCCCGGGATTTGGTCGACCTTGGAGTTGTAAGTTTCGACCTTCTTGTCTTTGGCGGCTATTATCTTTTCGCCCGACTCGATCCTTCTGGAAAGATCCTCGAGCATTTTTACGATAGCAGGGTCGGTCTTCGAACCATTATTGCTCAGTCTCTCCGGTACCTGTTTGGTTGGGGGAGTTGTTCCTGGTGCTATGGTGTTGGGAGTTTTTGGATGGCTTTCTGTTGGTCGTCTTGTTGTACGCTTCTGTCGGTGCGTGAGATTGCGTCGACCTGCTGTGCGTCTTGTGAACCCGCGTCCGCTGGAAACGATCCGGGCGCGTTATCAGGGTTCAGTGGTGGTGCACTGACGATCGGAACTACTACACCGTTTTCTCTGTGGTTTTCGAGGTTGTTGTTCTCAACTCTGTTCACTGAGCCAGACATTTTGACCTGAAATCAAAGAATTTGGACAAGAAGAAGTGTGAAAGATAACTTGCATTGTATGACGAAACTAGCAAGAAAATAATCACTATTATTTTTAGCCCCACGGTGGGCGCCAAACTGTTTACCGAAAATGGTAATAATAATTAAATTTGTTAATAGGACTCTAAAAATACGTGATCTATTTTTATGCTAGTCGAGGAGCAGTTGATGCTCTATGTGTGTAGTTTAAGGGTGAGACGCGAGCTAGACTAAAGTAGTAATCGAACCGAGAGATAGCCGTTCGGGGCCTCGAGTTGGTCGATTTGGGGCCTCGAGGTCGAGTCTCAAGCTCGGGCTCGAGCTATCGGGGGAAATCGGGGAAGGGCTAACAGATGCAATAATATTAAAGGAGGCTCTTTATAGCCAATGTTAAGCAATAAATAAGCAATGAATATGAAACAAGTATGAAAATAATAAGATAGAACAACAACGTCGAGAGAGTATCTTAGAGAGAAAGAGAGAGTTATCATATATTTCATGTAGAGCTTTTGGAGCAACATCAGTCACTTACAAAATAATCAGAATCCCCTTTATATAGAAGGGGAGAAGCTTACACGGTAAGGCACACATTAGCTGTAAAGGTGTGGAGATGGGACGGCTGAAATGACGCCTCGAGTAGGGGCTCAGAATAGCCTGGCTATGCTTTGTCAGATTTAGCCGCGACAGATTTAGCCGCGTCTCGAGAACTCCTATTTCTGCTTTAGCCTCGATCAATATCCTCCCAAGGCCGGGTGCCGGTGGGCCCCGAGGAAGAAGACTCGAGCGCATCTTTGCAGCTTCGAGGCTTTGGGTCGATCTTTCTGAAATGCTTAAAAGACGGGAAATTGGACCCTCCGATCTTGCCGTATACAATGCATATTATATCATCCCTCAGTCTCGATTATTGTTATATGACTCATCATATCATTATTCGGGCTAGTACCATAACATTTTGAGCACGTGTGTGTGAGATTGGAGTGTGATGATTGAGTGAGACCGAGAGCTTGATATTGAGTGACATTATGGGATCGGGCTGTATGTCGCAACGAGATATTGATTATTGCCTTCGTCTTGTTATAGCGCTTGGGCAAAAAGGAGCCACTGGAGTCGTTACACCCAGTGAGCGCAGTTGATGATATTGAGGGATGGAACATGGATCTTGTCCGAAGTATTATACCTAGAGATGGATTTTCTCCATAGGGCTTGAATGGCCTTCCTCGGTACTGGATGACTCCGGTCAGTGATGTGTGTCTATATATATATATATATATATATATATATATATATATATATATATATATATATATATATGTATATATTCCGGGATGGATCTTCCCTGGGCCGGATGGCCATATACAGTACCGAGCGGTTGAGCTCTTGTGAGTGGAGGTACACGGAACATTGGTCATGCTATCCGTGCATTGGTACATAGAGATTTTTTTGAGTTTTATACCCTGTCCTGTTTAGACTGCATTTTATTTACTGTTGAGGTATTATTTGAACTGCAAGCATGTCTACTTTTCTGGTGTACTCACATTATCTATTGAGGTTTGGTTCGTCACTACCTGTCAGTCCATAGTTTGGACTTGTTACTTATTGAGTTGGTGTACTCACGTTATCTCCTGCACCATGTGTGAAGATCCAGGTATCTCGGGCCACGGTAGCGGTTGCTGATCATTTCAGTTGTGAACTTTCCTTGGAGATAGCGAGGTAGCTGCCTGGCGATCGTAGTCCCGCCTTCTCCTTCCTTATCTTCCTTTTAGTGTATTTGTTGGCTATTCTCGGACTATGTTAGTCTTGTTTTATTTTGAACTGTTGTAGTACTTTGCTCATGACTTAGTGACACCCGAGGTCGGGCTTGTATTTTCTGCTTTGTTTTGACTTTTACTTTATATCTTTTATCGGATTTCAGTTGGAAACATAGTTTTACTTAAGTTTTAAATAAAATATGGATTATTCGGAAATCAATTGGCTGGCCTAGTTTCACGATAGGCGCCATCACGATTGGTTCGATTTTGGGTCGTGACAAGTTGGTATAAGAGCCTAGGTTACATAGGTCTCATGGGTTATGAGCAGATTTAGTAGAGTCTCGTGAATCAGTACGGAGACGTCTGTACTTATCTTTGGGAGGCTGTAGAACGTTTAGGAAAACTTCACATTCTTGAATTCTTGTCGTGCGAATCTGTTGATTTTGGTACTAAATTTCTGTTATTCCATTCTCTCACGGATGATGAGGACATGTGCTACCGGTCCGGACGGACGACCACCAGTACCACTAATTGGGTCCACTAGAGGCCGACGACGCGGTCGAGGCCGTGGTAGGGGCATGGGTGTAGCCCATACAACAGCTAGGGCAGCACCTGCAGATCCGCCAGCTGCCCCAGTTCATGATCAGGCTCCAGCGGGGGATGCTCTAGCAGTACCAACTCAGGCACCGGTTGTGCCTATTGTTATTCCGGGTCTCTAGGAGACCTTGGCTTAGATTCTGACAGTATGCACCAATCTTGCTCAGGCGGTCGCAGTTACTAGTACAACAACTACTTCTCAGGCCGGGGGAGGCACTCAGACTCCCGTCGCTCGTACACTCGAGCAGGTTGCGTAGGGACTTCAGACACCGGAGGCACCACCAGCCCATTCGGTTGCACCTGCTCAGGATTATGTGGTTCCAGTTATGCCTGATGACGAGCAGCGTCGATTGGAGAGATTTGGTATACTTCAGCCTCCGATTTTCAGTAGTGCAGAGGGCGAGGATGCCCAGGGTTTCTTGTACAAGTGTTAGAGGATTCTAAGCACAGCGGGTACTTTGGAGACCAGTGGGGACTCATTTACTACTTTTCTATTTTTTGGAGCTGCCTTCACTTGGGGGAGGCTTATGAGAGGCGTAGGCCTGTTGGTGCAGCACCCCTTACCTGGCATCCGTTCTCCATTCTCTTCCTAGAGAAGTATGTACCGCATTCCCACAGAGAGGAGCTGCGCAGGCAGTTCGAGCAGTTGTGTCAGGGGGATATGACCGTGACACAGTATGAGATGAGATTTTGCGAGTTGGCCCATCATGCTATCTGGATAGTTCCCACGATAGGGAGAGGATCGGGAGATTTGTTGATGGCCTCACTTATCAGCTACGGATTTTATTGACCAGAGAGAGAGTATCTGTGCTTCTTTTGAAGAGGTAGTTGACATTGCCGGAGAGATAGAGTCAGTTTGCCGCCCGGAGCGAGATGAGAGGGAGGCCAAGAGGCCTCGGGGATTTGGTAGTTTTGGTGGCGTTCCTTTTGGAGGTCATTTTCTGCATGGCAGAGGCCGTTCGTTCAGACATGCTCATCCAGCTCGTTCGGGTCACCGAGGTGGATCATCGGGCCATGGTTCTCACAGTTCACATTAGGGTCACTCATCTTTTAGTTCCCTTCCAGCTCAAAGTTCGACTGAGGCACCATCAGTTTAGGGCTGATCTATGCCTGGTTCTTCTAGTGGGCACCCCGGCGCGCGGGGCTCCCTTCATTCTTCCCCGCCGTTTAGCGGGAGAGGTTGCTTCGAGTTTGGAGATTTGGGTCATATCAAGAGGTTTTGTCCCCGTCTTACAGGAGGTTCATCCCAGCAGAGGAGTCAGCCTTCGGCTTCAGCACCAGTTACTTTCCCACCCGCTCAGTCAGCTTGGGGTGGAGGTCAGTCAACTAGGGGTCGCCCTAGAGGGGAGGTCGATCAGGTGGTGGTCATGCCCGTTTCTATGCCCTCCCAGCCAGGCTAGATGCTATTGCTTCAGATGTTGTGGTTACAGGTATTGTCGCAGTCTTCCACTGAGATGCCTCTGTATTATTTGATCCTGATTCCACTTTTTCATATGTGTCATCATATTTTGCTCGCTATTCGGATACGCCCCGCGAGTCTCTTGTTCCATCTATTCGTGTATCTACTCCGGTGGGCGATACTATTGTTGTAGACCGTGTACATCGGTCGTGTGTGGTGACTATTGGGGGATTGAATACCCGAGTGGATCTCTTGTTGCTTAGTATGGTGGATTTTGATGTGATATTGGGCATGGATTGGTTATCTTCGTGTCGTGCTATTTTGAACTGTCATGCTAAGACAGTGACATTGGCTATGCCGGGTGTGCCACGGATTGAGTGGCGAGGTTCGACAGAGTATGTTCCCAGTAGAGTGGTCTCGTTTTTGAAGGCCCAGTGGATGGTTGGGAAGGGTTGTCTTTCTTATTTGGCCTTCGTGAGGGATGTTAGTGCAGAGGACTCCTACCATTGATTCAGTTCCGGTAGTAAGGGACTTTTTTGATGTATTTGCTGCAGACTTGCCGGGCATGCCACCGGCCAGGGATATTGATTTTGGTATTGATTTGGTGCCGGGCACTCACCCCATTTCTATTCCACTGTTATCGTATGACACCGACGGAGTTGAAGGAGCAGCTTCAGGAACTCCTAGATAAGGGGTTTATTCGGCCAGTGTGTCGCCGTGGGGTGCGCCTGTTCTATTTGTGAAGAAGAAGGATGACATTATGAGGATGTGCATTGATTACAGGCAGTTGAACAAGGTCACCATCAAGAACAAGTATCCTTTGCCTCGTGTTTATGATTCATTTGACCAGCTACAGGGAGCGAGGGTGTTCTCCAAAATTGATCTCCATTTAGGGTATCATCAGTTGAAGATCAGGGACTCGGATATTCTTAAGACAGCTTTCAGGAACCGATATGGTCATTATGAGTTCCTTGTGATGTCTTTTGGGCTGACCAATGCCCTAGCAACATTCATGCATTTGATGAACAACGTGTTTCGGCCTTATCTCGACTTGTTTGTCATTTGTTTTCATTGACGATATTCTGGTGTACTCGCATAGTCAGGAGGAGCACGCGGAGCATTTGAGAGTAGTATTGCAGCGGTTGAGGGAGGCCAATTTTCCATTTTTGATAGACGGTGTTGTCTTTGGTACTACTATTATTTTACACGATCCAGGAACTTCCATAACGTTGGCGTGATTCGCTTTGAGCGCTGATCCTTTATCTACCGTTCAATCTATTAATTTAATTTCTTCTCGACTGGCCTAATAACAGATTATGGTTTTGAGGGTCATCCATTACGAAAAGACCTTCCTCTGAGTGGATATGTGAAAGTACGCTATGATGATCCACAGAAACGTGTGGTTTCTGAACCCATTGAGATGACCCAAGAATTTCGCTATTTCGATTTTGCTAGAAGATAGAGGAAGGAAAGCCAGATCGGACTGACCGGCTGGAACGATTACGAAAATTTCCGACAGTTAGACCGTGATAAGCACTACTAAACCTCAGTCAGTAGAGAAGCTTTATGCAAAGTTCTCCAAGTGTGAGTTTTGGCTCAGTTTAGTGGCTTTCTTGGGACATGTGGTGTCCAGTGAGGGTATTCAGGTGGATCCAAAGAAGATAGAGGTGGTTCAGAGTTGGCCCAGGCCGTCCTCAGCCACAGAGATTCGCAGCTTTCTTGGTTTGGCGGATTATTATCGCCGGTTAGTTCAGGGATTTTCATCTATAACATCACCCTTGACCAAATTGACTCAAAAGGGTGCACCTTTCATGTGGTCGGATGAGTGTGAGGCGAGCTTTCAGAAGCTCAAGACTGCCTTGACCACTGCTCCAGTGTTAGTTATGCTTCTCGTCAGTTGAAACCCCATGAGAAGAACTACCCTGTTCATGATCTAGAGTTGGCTGCCATTGTTCACGCATTGATGATTTGGAGGCATTATCTGTATGGTGTGTCGTGTGAGGTGTTTACTGATCATCGTAGCCTCCAGCCCTTGTTCAAGAAGAAGGATCTCAATTTGAGGCAGCGGAGATGGTTGGAGCTGCTAAAGGACTATGATATTACTATTTTGTACCATCCGGGGAAGGCCAATGTAGTGACCGATGCTTTGAGTTGGAAGGCGGTGAGTATGGGTAGTTTGGCGTATATTCCTGTTGGGGAGAGACCTCTTGCAGTTTATGTTCAGGCCTTGGCCAATCGGTTTGTGAGGTTGGATATTTCGGAGCCCAGTCGGGTCTTAGCTTGTGTGGTTTCTCGGTCTTCCTTGTTTGATCGCATCAGAGAGCGCCAGTATGATGATCCTCATTTGCTTGTCCTTAAGGACAGAGTTCAGCACGACGATACTAGAAATGTGACAATTGATGATTGGGTATTGAGGATGCAGGGCCGGATATGTGTGCCCAATGTAGATGGACTTCGGGAGTTTATTCTGGAGGAAGCCCATAGCTCGCGGTATTCCATCCATCCGCGTGCCGCGAAGATGTATCAAGATTTGAGACAACATTATTGGTGGAGGAAAATGAAAAAGGATATTGTGGGATTTGTAGCTTGGTGTCTCAATTGTCAGTAGGTGAAATATGAGCATCAGAGACCGAGTGGCTTGCTTCAGCAGATAGATATTCCAGAGTGGAAATGGGAGCGGATCACCATGGACTTTGTAGTTGGATTCCCACGGACTTTGAAGAAGTTCGATGCCATTTGGGTGATTGTGGATCGGCTGACCAAGTTTTCGCACTTCATTCCTGTGTGTACTACCTATTCTTCAGAGCGGTTAGCAGAGATTTATATCCGAGAGATTGTTCGCTTGCATGGTGTCCCAGTTTCCATCATTTCAGATAGAGGTACTTAGTTCACTTTGTAGTTTTGGCGGGCCGTGCAACAACGGTTGGGTACTCAGGTTGAGTTGAGCACAACTTTTCACCCTCAGACGGACGGGCAGTCCGAGCGAACCATTCAGATACTAGAGGACATGTTGCGCGTGTGTGTCATTGATTTTGGAGGGTCATGTGATTAGTTTCTACCGCTCGCAGGGTTTGCATACAACAACAGTTATCAGTCGAGTATTCTGATGGCTCCATATGAGGCTTTATACGTGAGACGGTGTAGATCTCCAGTTGGTTGGTTTGAGCCGGGTGAGGCTAGGCTTTTGGGTACAGACTTGGTGCAGGATGCTTTGGACAAGGTGAGGTGATCCAGGAGCGGCTTCGTACAGCGCAGTCAAGACAAAAGAGTTATGCTGACAGGAAGGTTCGTGATGTGTCCTATATGGTTGGGGAGAAGGTTCTACTGAAGGTTTCACCCATGAAGGGTGTTATGAGATTTGGGAAGAAGGGTAAATTGAGTCCTCGGTTCATTGGACCGTTTGAGGTGCTTTGGAGGATTGGGGAGGTGGCTTATGAGCTGGCATTGCCACCTAGCTTGTCGAGTGTGCATCCGGTATTTCATGGTTCTATGCTCCGGAAGTATATTGGCGATCTGTCTCATGTTTTGGATTTTAGCAAGGTTCAATTAGACAGTGATTTGACCTACGAGGTGGAGCTAGTGGCTATTTTAGAGCGGCAGGTTCGAAAGTTGAGATCAAAGGATATAGCTTCAGTGAAAGTGCAGTGGAGAGGTTGGCCCGTGGAGGAGGCTACCTGGGAGACCGAGCGGGAGATGCGGAGCATATATCCTCACCTATTTGAGTCTTTAGGTATGTTTCTTGACTCGTTCAAGGACGAATATTTTTTTAAGAGGGGGAGGATGTAACGACCCGGCCGGTCGTTTCATGAGTTACCGCTCCGTTTCCCTCCATTTCTGCTTCGTTATGTCTTGTTCAACTGTATTATGTGTTATCGGGTTGGTTGGTTCGGGTTCGGAGTGGTTTTGTAGAGGAATGAGACACTTACTCTCTTTTGAGTAAGCTTAAGTTGGAAAAGTCAATCGGATGTTGACTTATGGGTAGAAGGTCTCGGATGTGAATTCCGATGGTTCGGATAGCTTCGTTAGGTGATTTGGGACTTAGGAGCGTGATTGGAATGTATTTTGGAGGTCCGTGGTAGAATTAGGCTTGAATTGGCGGATTTTGGCATTTTCCGGTCGGCATTGGAAATTTTGATATCAGGGTCAGAATGGAATTCCGAAAATTGGAGTAGGTCCGTTGTGTCTTTTGTGACGTGTGTGAAAAATTTCAGGTCATTCGGGTGAGGTTTGATAGACTTTTGGATCGTTTGCAGAATTCGGAAGATATAGAATCCTTAGGCTTGAATCCGAGGATAATTTGGTGTTTTGATGTTGTTTTGAGTGTTTCGAAGGTTGGAACAAGTTTGAATGATGTTATGGGATGGCTTGGCATGTTTGGTTGAGGTCTCGAGGGCCTCGGGTGAGTTTGGGGTGGTTAACGGATCATTTTGGACTTTGGAAAGATAGCAGATTTTTCGGTATTTTTGTTGCAGAAATTTGTTCTTCGCGATCGCGAGAGGGCTCTCGCGTTCACGTAGGGATGTTGAGTGAGGCAGGTGAGTTACTCTTCGCGTTCGCGATGTTGGTCCCGCGTTCGCGAAGGTTGAGGTAGAGTGTGCATCGCGAACGCGTAGAAGGGTGAAGCAGGCTTGGGCATCAGGCCCTAAGGCATCGCGTTCGCGTCCAGTAGAACGGCGTTCGCCAAGCTAGGCAAGGCATCACATTCGCAAGGTGGAGTTCACGTTCGCGAAAGAGGAAAAGATTGAGCAGTGATTTTTGAGCTTCGCGAACGCGAGGCTTTGACCGCGTTCGCGAAGAAGGGAGCATCCGGGCAGAATGTTTATAAAGCCATCTTCGCGATTTTTTGGCCATTTCTCACCATTTTTGAACGGTTTGAAACTTTTTGAGAGGGATTGAAGAGGGATTCGAAGGGAAACACTTGGAGGTAGGGTTTTTGAACTCAATACTCGATTCTATGGTAATTTCTAACTAATTAGACATGAAATTAGTGTGATTTAAAGGCTAAAATTGAGGAAATTAGGGCTTGGAATTGGAGAGTTAAATTGGGGATTTGAGGGGCCATATGAGGTCCGATTTTGATGTTCTTGGTTTGTATGGACTCGTGGGAGGACGAAGATTCTTGTGATGTGATTTTTATCGAATTCCGAGACGTGGGCCCGGGGGTCGGGTTTGGCCAATTTCGGGATTTTTGAGTTAATTTGATAATTTTCGTATGGGTTTCATTCCTTTAGCGTATATTGATGGTTATATACTGATTTTGGTTAGATTCGGGGCATTTGGAGGCCGAATCGAGAGGCAAGGGCGTCGCGGGCTAGAGTTTGGCTTGGCTTGAGGTAAGTAACGCCAACAAACTTGGTTCTGAGGGTTCGAAACCCCGAACTATGTGTTCTATGATTACTATTGAGGTGACGCAAATGCCAAGTGACGGGCGTGTGGGCGTGCACCGTGAGAATCGCGGCCTGGATCATTCCATGGCACCGCTTAGTGACTCTTTCTTACAGATATCTGTGTTGTAATTATGTGATTAAGCTAATGAGCTGTAAATCATGCTAATTATCATGTTAAGGCTTCACGCCAATACTGTTGAGACCCGAGAGTTCATTTCTTGATGTCATATCATTAGCTTCATTGACATTATGTACTCAGTCGTGTTCATGCATATTATATCATGCCTCAGTCTCGATTATTGTTATCTGACACATCATATCATTATTCAGGCTAGTACCATGACGTTTTGAGCCTGTGTGTGTGAGACTAGAGAGTGATGACTGAGTGAGGCCGAGAGCCTGATATTGAGGGACAGTATAGGATCGGGTTGCATGCCGCATCGAGATATTGATTATGCCTTCGTTGGCTTGTTATAGCACTTGGGCTGAAAGGAGCCCCTCCGGAGTCTTTACACCCCCAGTGAGCGCAGTTGATGATATTGAGGGATGAATCTTCCCTGGACATGGATCTTGTCCGAAGTATTATACCTGGAGATGGATCTTCTCCATAGAGCTGGAATGGCCTTCCTCGGTACTATATATATATATATATATATATATATATATATATATTCCGAGATGGATCTTCCCTGGGCCGGATGGCCATATACAATATCGAGCGATTGAGCACTTGTGAGTGGAGGTACACGGAACATTGGTCAAGCTATATGTGCATTGGTACATAGAGATTTTCCTGAGTTTTATACCCCGTACTGTGTAGACTGCATTTTATTTACTGTTGAGGTATTATTTGAACTGCAAGCATGTCTACTTTTTTGTACAGTTTAAATGTATTACCTGTTGAGGTTTGGTTCGTCACTACCTGTCAGTCCATAGTTTGGACTTGTTACTTATTGAATTGGTGTGCTCACGTTATCCCCTGTACCTTGTGTGCAGATCTAGGTATCTTTGGCCACGGTAGCAGTTGCTGATCATTTCAGTTGTGAACTTTCCTTGGAGATAGCAAGGTATCTTCCTAGGGATTGCAGTCCCGCCTTCTCCTTCCTTATCTTCCTTTTAGTGTATTTGTTGGCTATTCTTAGACTATGTTAGTCTTGTTTTATTTCGAATCGTTGTAGTACTTTGCTCATGACTTAGTGACACCCGAGGTCGGGCTTGCATTTTACGCTTTGTTTTGACTTTTACTTTATATCTTTTATCGGATTTCAGTTGGAAACATGGTTTTACTTAAGTTTTAAATGAAATATGGATCATTTGGAAATCAGTTGGCTGGCTTAGTTTCACGATAGGCGCCATCACGATCGGATCGGTTTTGGGGTCGTGACACTTATACTTTAATAGTTACATAGGTGGTTTTTATTTATTTCATGAATATGGCTAGAATTTATGTTGCCAAGTAGAGTAGTTCGTTGAGGTAAGATTTGTGATGATATACGAGGAATTAACTTTGTGCTTTAGCTCTTATTCACGTGATAATATCCAGCAACTTCTGTTTAATGCCTTGATTAGACCAAGTGACAGATTAATTTGTTAAAAAAATTTGAGCTTTCGTCTATTTATGTAACTTGATTTGTGCTTTTGGTTTGTCAAAATGCTAGTCAATTATAAGTTTTTCATCAAATATTTTTGTTTCATTATTTCAGCTTAGTGATGTGGAGAGCTGAGTCTACTTCCCCTCATGGATGTAAGAGTAGCATCAAGCGATGACAATGCAAAATCACCAAGGAAGTACATTGCACTTTGTATATTTATTTATTAAGATGAGGATCTACTCTTTATTGTATTATGTTTAAGTTATCATACATTTATTTGTATAAGTTTTAGTTTGATATGAATTTAAAATTGTGATGTTTGTTAGCATTGATATTTTTAATGGAATTTGATTTGTGAGAGTTATTTAGTAAAATTATATATTGAATCCTCGAATATAAACTTTCAGAGAGATATTGTGGTAGTTACAGATTGCCACCACTAATCCTTTTTTATTAGATTGAGATCAAATTGTGATGGTTATAAATTCCCACAAATTATTTTTTTAAACATTGAAATCATATTATGGAGGTTACAAATTGCCAGTAATTAGTTTTATTAACCGCCACAAATTAAAAATTTATTTTGTGGCGGTCGCCGTGGAGGTTGTACAAAACTGCCGCAAAAAATCTTGTGGTGAACGTTGTTTGACAAAAGTATGCTACTCTTTGTTAAACTAATTTAATGATAACTGAGGTGAAAGGTGAATCCTAATCAAGCATAATAATTTCTAGATCTAGTTTAGAGTTTG
The DNA here is from genome assembly GCF_001879085.1 of Nicotiana attenuata. Classification (NCBI taxonomy): domain Eukaryota; kingdom Viridiplantae; phylum Streptophyta; class Magnoliopsida; order Solanales; family Solanaceae; genus Nicotiana; species Nicotiana attenuata. The sequence continues at coordinate 42,765 of NW_017675367.1, forward strand.
GGTGGCACTGTTTACCAAATGCTTATAACCGTATATTCCGTCATTAAATGCACACTTTTAGGAGTAAATGAAGAATCAATAATGAGTAATAAATATGAGGAGTGGCCACAAAAGTAAATAGGAAGAACAAATCACCCAAATACCAAATGGTGTGGAAGATACTTCCTCCTGACAACGAAGTATGGTAGTAAACAAGAATATGAGTAGTACTTTCTTGGATCGTGTGAGTGGAAGAGAAGAAGAATCGATAAAATCAATCACTATGTAAAGGTAAATTTTGTATTTTCTCTCAATGGTCAACTTCTTACAATAGTTTTCCCAGATTCAATCTCACATCCCCTTTTTCTTCTCCTTCTCTTTCTCTTTATATGGGATACTCTCTAAAGACCCTAAAAAGTACAATAAAGGGAGTATCCAGGAGAATATTCCTGTCACTAGCTCCAAGGTTACACTAGCCGCTATTCCTATTCTTCGCTATACGACCTCGACCTCTACGTCTCGCTCGGCGACTGCTCGTTGTTGGGCTTTGGTCGACCTCGTCTTATCTGCCCGAATAAGAACACAGTCTTTTCACTTTATGACCTTTCCACGCCCAACTCCTTCAACAAGATTTTGACCTATATAGTTAGTCCCTTCGCTTGTCGGGGTTGCCTTCTGGTCGGCCCCGATGAGTGGACCTTTTTAGTCACTGATTTGTGAAGAAATTTTTGGGCGTGGTGATAGAGTGGAGGTGTCCGTTGCCGAAGCAATGATGTGTCATTTTGAGTGGGGTTGGTACAGAATGACGTCACAACGCATGCATCATCATTGTGCATCTTCTCGATGCGTTGCCTCGTTGCTCGAGTCCCTGTCGGTTTGATTATACGGCCACTAGCGGTTACTTGCATCAATTCGAACGCCCATGAAGTCTATAAATAAGGAGGGGGAAATTCCTCAAAGAAACTTTTGCACTCTTCTAGTTTCTTCAGCCCTGTATTTGCTTCCTCTTCTCCTTCTTCTGTTCTTACTTACTGTAACTGCTGCCATTGCCACCCCTTCTTCTTTTTCTGTCTCCTCATATACACACCATTGGAAAATGGTTACCGTAACCCCCAATGCTGAGATAGTTTCCGACCCTACTCCACTTTCGGTGGCAATGCTTTCTGGTGGCGGAGAATCAACGGTGGTAGAGGATTAAAGCTTTCCCACAGTGGAAGAGATCATTCCTCGTAACCCTACTTTCAGGTCTGACTTTTCTAAGGAACCCACCCTAGAACCGGAGTCTGCAAGGTCGGAGATGGAAGCGAAACACCTTGCCGTCCTTAGGGCCAAGTACGGCATTCCAGCCCACGTTGACCTGGTTCCGGCCGGAGACGACGTGATTCAAGTTCACAGGCCTGGGTATTATGCGTTTTGTGCCTACCCGTTTCATATAGGCTATTCTCTTCCTCTTCCTCCGTTGGCGGAGGAGTTCTGCCGCTATTACCGTATCTGCCCGGCACAGATCTCTCCCTACCTTTACAAGATTTTTCTTATGTTGACGAAGTTTGCGGAGCTCGCCGGCTGCGAAGTCTCTATCTTCCACCTTCTGCATCTTTTCGGGCTGAGCTTTCATAGAGGCACGATGATTCACCTCCGCCACTGCGGAACCAAAGTATTGGTCGCGGGGATGGATGATAGGACGAACCGCCGGTTCTGGGCCCATTATTTTTATGTTAGAACCGAGTAAGTGGTGGCAAACCCTAGCGACTTTCCTGAACAATGGAATTTTGCTCGTAATATCGTTATTTGGAGTACGTCCTTCTCTTCTTTTCGTGATTAGTGACTAGTTGCGTCGTTTTTTCCTTTTGCAGCTGAGAGGCATCCCCCATCTTTGGTTGCCGATACCAGTGATTGGGTGGCCCGCGTTTTGCCTCACACCGTAGGTATCCGTGACTGGGCGTTCTTTAACAAGAAATTTAGGCTCAAGCCCTCAACCGGTAAGTCGGTCTTCACCTTTATAACTATTTCGCTTTTGCCGTGGTGCATGTCTTTTTGTCGTTTTACGGTTTTCCTTTGATGCTAGGTCGGTGAACTTCTAAGAAGGTGAAGGCTCCCATCCCTGCATTCCATCAGGCGGTCGCTTCGGCTAAGATTCAATTCGTGTTGGCCGAATCTGTGCGAAATATTTCTTCTCAGACTCCGGTATTGAGCGAGCCTGGTCGTTAGACAGCCACCCCGGCAGTGGAGATCCCAGCTTGCCCGGTGGTTCATATAGTGGATGAATCTTCCATGGGCGAGGAGGAAGCGACGTCTTTGAAGAGGTGACGAGTGGAGGCCGTGGTCACACCCGAACGGGCCATGACCATAGATATGGAGGCGACGTGCACTTCAGCCACGGGGACTGCTCCCCAGTCGGAGATTATCGGGGAAGCTAGGTCGTTGGAGACGACGGAGGCAACTACAGAAAGGGAAACACCGGGGGCGGTCGAGGTTGGCTCATCGTTTGCTGGTGGCAGAGGAAAAGCGGTCGCTCTGGAAGATGACGGGTCTGGTTCTGATATCGACCCCGAGGAGGTACGGTCTTTCGAAGAGAGATTCACTCGAGTGGAGGTGAGGACCGAGGGGTCCACTCGAAATATTATCATCCCCGTGGATTTTAACTTGTTAGTCAACTGGGAGAGCGTGGTTCCAGGTTTGGCCCTTTGTGTGCGGAGCCCATGAACAGGACCTTGCAGACGCTGAAGGATGAGGAAATGTCGTTAGGCATTTCCGGGATCGCCCTGTGAGTAAGTCCTTTCTGATCGTTTTGATTTCTTCCTTTTACGTTATTTGTCTTTGCTGACCTTTCTTCGTCTGTTTATCAGACCCTCATCTTGGAGATTGAGAGAGCCCGTCGAGAGGAGAAAAGGACGAGAGTCTATAAGAAGATGGAGGCGAAGTATAGAGACTACCGTACAAAACATAAAGCCCTGGTCTGTATGCTTGGTGAGGACGCTCTCTTTCTAACCCTCCGTGACGATCTGAGGCAGAAGAGTGAGGAGTTGAAGGCGAAGGATGACGAGTTGAAGGAGAAAGACGACGAGGTCATGAGGATTATTGGCAGGTATAGTGAGCTTGAAGAGACGTTAAGGGCCAAGAACGATGCGCTCGAGGTGAGCAAGGGGGTCATGGCCGAGTGCGTCGATCTCCAAGATCAGGTGACGTCTTTATAGGCCGAGCTTGATCAGAGCGCAACTGTAGTTATTGGCTTAAGGGACGAGCTGACTGCCAAAGCTGCAGAGTTGGAGCGAGTTGAGACAGCTAGATCGGCAACTGTGGCGGAGGCGGCGGCGTTAGCGGGCACCCTCTGCGTCTTCAGATCAGAGCGTGATAGTGAGGCAGAGACCTTTTCTCTTAAAGAGGCGAGGTTCAAAGAGCGGATAGGCGGACTAGAAGGGGACGTTCAGGATTTGGACGAGCAGGTAGCTGTCCTTAAGGCTGAGAAGCGCACCAGCAGGCTCAGCTTTCTACCTGTCATGCTTCCACTTATCCCAATGTCCCAAAAGACTTGTACGAGAAGTGGGTCCATCCTGAGGCTCATCTTGACATATATAGAGTTTTGACGGTGGCCGGGAAAGCCTCTGAGGCGGAGTTTGAGGATACTCGTTTTAAGGCACGTGCAGGTCGTGTCGCTTGCGGTTATGACCCTAGCATGCCCGGGATGGACGATGACGAGGAAGATGTGGACGAGATTGAGCCAGACGCTTCGTACGAAGACGAGAACTTGGATGCTGAGGGTAGAGATGGTGCTGCTGGGCCGGACGGTGAAGGTGGCGACAGAGATGATGCAATGTGCGATTTTCTTGTACTTGGTTTTTTTGTTGCTCGTTTTCTCTTTTTTGGGGGGGGGGGGGGGTCTTTTTGGCTCTTTGTAAGATACTCTCTTTTTTGGAATAGAATGGCTATTGCCTTTTTGCTGTATGTTTTTGGCTTTTTTCATTTTTCTTCGTATGTTTTTTCCTTTGTAAGAGTTCCAGATTTAGTTGATGTGGCCGAGGTCAGATATCAATTAACTTGAGCGAGGTCGAATCGCTGGTTGATTCGCACGAAGTCAAATGTTAATGAATTCGAACGGAGTCGAATGTGAGTTGATTCGAGCGAAGTCGAATGTGAGTAAATTCAAACGAGGCCGAATGCGAATCGATTCGAGCGAGGTCGAATGAGAGTAAATTTGAGTGTGGTCGAATGTGAGTCGGTTCGAGTGAGGTCGAATGTTTGACCCTTAAAGTGATTCGAACAAGGTCGAATGTAAATAAATTCGAGCGAGGTCGAATGTGAGTCGATTCGAGCGAGGTGGAATGTTTGACTCTTTAAGTGGTTCGAACGAGGTTGAATGTTAGTAAATTCGAACGAAGTCAAATGTTAGCAAATTCGAATGAGGCCAAATGTGAATTGATTCGAGCAAGGTCGAATGTGAGTCGATTCGAGCAAGGTCAAATGTTTGAACCTTAAAGTGATTCGAACGAGGTCGAATGTAAATAAATTCGAGCGAGGCTGAATGTGAGTCGATCCGAGTGAGGTCGAATGTTTGACTCTTTAAGTGGTTCGAAAGAGGTCGAATGTTAGTAAATTCGAACGAGGTCGAATGTTAAATTCGAACGAGGCCGAATGTGAATTGATTCGAGCGAGGTCGAATGTTTGACCCTTAAAGTGATTCAAATGAGGTCGAATATAAATAAATTTGAGCGAGGTCGAATGTAAATAAATTCGATCGAGGTCGAATGTGAGTCGATTCGATCGAGGTCGAATGTTTGACTCTTGGCGTAATATAGGAACTTAGTGGAGATGAAAAACTCTTTTGTTTGCATGCTTCGCTTTGTCTATACATTCATTGGAGGAGTATACATACATACATACTTCGCTTTGTTTTTGAAGTCCCAGTCTATCTAGTCCCTTCATTGGTCGACCTGGAAAACTAGTTGATAGGTCGAGCGATGAACTTATACTTAAACCCCGAGACGCTCCCTTCATCGCCTTGTTAAAAACCTCCCCAAGAAAACCCAATTGGGACAAAACTCGGGTATGGGAAAAAAGAGTACGACTTGGGGGGACGTCTATCCTTAGATGTTGAAGTATTTGAGGTGGGCGATGTTCCAATTGTTTTGTAGTAATTTTCCTTCCATTGTTTCCAGATGGAATGATCCTTTGCTTGCTGCCGCCGTGATTTTGTATGGGCCATCCCAATTGGTTCCCAATTTGCCTTCTCATGGGTCTTTGCTTGCTTGTGTTTTGAATTTGAGTACGTAATCCCAGATATTGAGTGGCCTGATTTTGGCTTTTTTGTTGTAGTACCGCTCTGCCTGTTGTTTTTGAGCTATCATTCTTATGTAGGCCATGTCTCTTCGTTCTTTGGCTTCAACGAGGTCTTGCCTTCTGTTCATCGTTGCTTGGCCCGCTTTCGTTTGAGTATATCAGACTGGGCTCCCCGACCTCAAGTATCATTGTATCCGTCCCATAAAATAGTGAGTATGGCGTTTCCCATGTGCTCATTTTTGACGAGGTGCAATATGCCCATAACACTTTTGGTAGCACTTCCGGCCACAGTCCCTTGGCGTTTTCGGGTTTCTTTTTCATGATATTCAATATTTTTTTGTTGGAGGATTCCGCCTGATCGTTGCCTGCAGGGTGATATGGCGTGGAGAGTATTCTTTTGATGTGCCATTTTTCGAAGAACTCGGCGGTCTTTTTTCCAGTAAACTGGGGACTGTTGTCGCAGTTGATTTCTTTGGGGATGCCGAAGCGGCATATGATGTTTCTCCATATGAACATGATTACTTCTTGTCCGTGTATTTGGGAGAATGCACCTGCTTCTACCCATTTGGAGAAATAGTCAGTCAAAACTAAAAGGAATCGTACATTACCTCGTCCCGCCGGGAGGGGTCCGACGATGTCCATTCCCCACTTGATGAAAGGCCATCGCAAGTGACTGAATGAAGGTGTTTGCCCGCCTGGTGGATCATGGGGGCGTATCTTTGGCATTGCTCGCACCTCTTGACGAAGTCGGCGACTTCTTTCTTCATCGTGCGCCAATAGTAGCCCGCCCGTATAAGGCATCTGACGAGAGCTCGATTGCCAGTATGAGCCCTGCAATGGCCCTCGTGTACTTCTTCGAGGACGCGCCGTGTTTGATTTGGCCCTAAGCACTTTGCTAAGGGGACGCCAAATGTTCTTTTGTACAAGTTGTCATTGACGACGCTGTACCTGGCCGCTTGCATTCGAAGCTTCTTGGCTTCTTTTTTGTCGGGTGGCAGAACTCCGTCCTGCAGGTATGAGAAAATACGATTGCGCCAGTCCCAAGTTAGGTTTATAGTGCGTACCTCGATTTGGTCCAGCGGCGAATGGAGGAGAGTGACCATGTCCGCCTCTCCGGTTATGCTTTTAGTGGCCACTGCCAATTTGGCGAGGCCATACACTTCGATGTTTTGCGCTCGAGGTATTTGATCGAGCTGGCACTCGTCGAACTTGGGTAGTAGTTTGCAAATCTCGGCCTGATATTTCTTCGTTGCTCCTTAATTTGGAAAGTCCCTGTGACCTAATTGACGACGAGTTGCGAGTCGCATCGAAGGATGACTCGCCGTGCTCCGTATTTGAGTGCTAATTTTAACCCTGCAATCACGGACTCATACTCGGCCTCGTTGTTAGTCATATCAGGGCATCGTATGGATTGGCGAACCACTTCGCCTGTTGGGACCTCGAGCACGAGTCCCAGTCCAGATCCTAATACATTAGAAGTGCCATCGGCGTACAAGACCCATTGGTCATGTACTTCGGTAGAACTAATGGCGGTTTCCCTTTTCACTTCCGACGTTATCTTTGCACTGAAGTCTACGACGAAGTCGAAGAGAACTTGCGACTTTATCGCTATTCGCGGCGATAGGTTTTATCGTGCTCGCTCAGCTCTATGACCCACTTGGCCAATCTACCCAACAATTCAGTTTTATGCAAGATACTAGGGAAAGTCGTGACCACTGAGATAGGATGGCACTGGAAGTAAGGTCTAAGCTTCCGTGAAGCTATGACCAGGGCCAGAGCTAGCTTCTCGAGGTGGGGGTACCTCGTTTCGGCATCAACCAAAGTTTTGCTGATGTAATAGATTGGAGATTGTGCACCTTTATTTTCTCGCACCAGGACTGCACTTACTGCGACATCGGACACGGTCAAGTAGACAAGGAGGCGTTCTTCGCGTTCTTCCTTAGTGAGCAACGTTGGTGAAGATAGGTAGGCTTTCAGTTCTTTTAAGGCATTGAAACATTTAACATTCCATTGGAGCCAGTTATCCTTTTTGAGTATGCCAAAAAATTTGTGGCACCTATCGGATGACCTCGAGATGAACCTTGACAAGGCGGCTATTCGGCCTGTCAGCTTTTGCACTTGTTTTTTGCTGGTTAGAATTTCTGGGATTCCTTCTATGGCCTTGATTTGGTCGGGATTGACCTTGATGCCTCGTTGTGATACCAAGAAGCCGAGGAATTTTCCAGATGGTACGCGAAAAGCACACTTCTCGGGGTTTAACTTCATGCCGTACCTTCTGAGTATGTCAAAGGCCTCCCTCAAGTGGTCAATATGATCTTCCTTTCTCTTTGACTTGAACAACATGTCGTCAATATAAACTTCCATGGTCTTTCCGAGTTGATCTTTGAATATTTTGGTCACCAGCTTCTGGTACGTTGCCCCCGCGTTTTTTAACCCGAACGGCATCACTCTGTAGCAGTACGTCCCCTGATGAGTGATGAAAGTGGTTTTTTCCTGGTCTTCTTCCTCCATGAGGATTTGGTTGTAGCCCGAGTAGGCGTCCAAGAAACTTAGCAGTTTGTGCCCGGCTGTGGCGTCGATGAGTTGGTCGATAAGGGGCAGCGGGAATGAGTTTTTTGGGCAGGCTTTGTTCAGGTCTGTGAAGTCCACGCACTATCTTCACTTACCGTTCTTCTTCTTTGCCATAACTACATTGGCGACCAACTGCGGGTACTTCGATTCTCTGATAGAACCGTTTACTAACAATTTCAAACCTCTTCACGAATTACGTCGTTTATCGCGGAATTGAACTTTCGCCTGATTTGCCTTACTGGGGGGTAAAATCGGTCGACGTTTAACTTGTGAGTTGCTATCTCCTTTGGGATACCTGGCATGTCTGCATGGGAAAAGGCAAATAGATCCACGTTATGTTTTAGGAATTGATAAAATTTACCAGGGTCTTGGAGTTTATGGCCGATGAAAGCTTTCTTGATGTGGTCGTTCTGGTTGGACGGGGTCGAGGTCTTCTACGGTTGACCCTGTGGCTTCTATGATTTCAAGGTCGCTGATGACGTCCTCCTTTCCATCGCCATCCGACCCTGACTTCGCTAATTGCTATGCTTCCTTGACCTTTCCCTTCAGTTGTTGGGTGTACGTGCAGTCCTTGGCGACGCGGTAGCATTCTCGGGCCATGCGTTGCTCTCCTCGGATGCAAAATACTCCCCAGGGGGTGGGAAGTTTAATGACTTGGTACAAACTGGAGGGGACGACTTTCATGGCGTGTATCCATGGTCGGCCTATGATGGCGTTGTACGCCGTATCTTGGTCCATGATGTGGAATGTGGTCTCTAGGGTGACGCCGCCGACCAGGATGGGCAGCGTGATTTCTCCAGATGTCCGCTCAACAGCATTGTTAAAACCTGTTAGCGTGATGCAACATGGCACTATCCTGTCCTCAAGCTTCATTTGGGTGAGAACTCGGGATGGATGATGCACGTGCCGCTTCCATAATCGACCATGATACGTCTTATATCAGTATAAAAAACACGTAAAGTAATGACAAGGGCATCATAGTGAGGAAAGACCAAACCGTGGGTATCCGACTTATCGAAGATGATACTTTCTTCGAGTTCGTCATATCGTTCGTGGGTGATCGACCGCTTGAGATTGTGAGTGGTGGTGAACTTCACGCTGTTGATAGATACGTCGTCACCTTTCCCGATGATAATTTGAATGGTTCAAACTAGGGAAGGTGGTTTGGGGGGGTCCCTGATGCTGCTCTCGCCCCCGGGCGATGTTGGCCCTCCCTTGATCGCTCATCAACTCTTTTAGGTGCCCTTGGTGAAGCATGTCACGACCTCCTGTTTGAGGGCGATGCAATCCTCGGTCTTGTGACCCCGTTCTTGGTGGAACGCGCAGAGGGCGTTTGACTTTCTGGTGTTTGGGTCGGACTTCATCTTCTGTGGCCATTTTACCTTTGGGCCGAGCTATTCCAATGCGTAGACTATTTCTGAGGGGGAAACACAAAAATTGTGAGCCGATAGCAAGGGGGCATACCTTTTTCGTTTCGGTGGATTCCTGTTCGCGGTCTGGATGGACCTTCGTCGGGACGTGGAGGCGGCATGAGGGTGCCTCTGATGTAGGGCTGATGTATTTCTCGGTTAGATCGTGACCCCCCTAGATCCCTTCTGTTTTCGTTTCTTCGATCTTTCCTAGATTCCATTTGGACCGTGGTCAGACGTTGAGTAGGTCCGTTGAGATCATCCTCGTCGGCTCTCACCTCGGCGCAATAAGCGTTATGTATTTCTTCCCACATGGTGGGAGGGTACTTCATTAGTCTACTCAACAGTTTCTTGGTTGCCTTTGACCCGCTCCTGTTCAGTCCGTTTTGGAAAGCTGCTACTGCCATCTCCTCTGATACATTTGGAAGGGTCATTCTCACTCTGTTGAACCGGGCGAGGAAATCCTTGAGCCCTTCGCCAGGTGATTGCCTGATGACGAATATGTCATTCAACTTGGCTTCCGCTTTCTTGGCCCCTGCATGGCGGTGACAAATTTGTTGGCCATTTCTTCAAATGTTTGTACGGACTGCGCGGGCATTTACGAGTACAATGTTAATGCTCCTCAGGTTAGGGTTTCACCAAACTTCTTCAGCAATATAGACGACACTTGCTCCTTAGCGAGGTCGTTGCCTTTCACTGCGGTGACGTAGTGGATGATGTGATCCTCAGGGTCTGTCGTGCCGCCGTATATTTTCAAGTATGGCGGCATTTTGAAAGTGTTGGGTATAACATGCGATGCAACCTCGTCACTATACGATTGTTCCACGAATTGGCGACGTCCTGATTTGGTAGGATTTTTGGGGCGCCTGGTATCTTATCTACCCTTTCTTGATGCTCTCTCATTTGGTCGCGGAGTGCTTTATTTTCATTTTCCATTTTCTCTATCTTTCTAAGGATGACAGTGAAAGCATCGTTACCTGCATCATTAACAGAGTGAGTGATACCTGTCGAGGGAGGTTAGGTGTGTTGCTCATTGATTGTTGTGGCAACGTCGACTTGCATACCCTCTCTGCTCGCCCTTTGAGCGGGTTTGTCGAGTATATTGTTCAGCATATTCGTTAACCATGCCTTTAGTAATTTTTTTACGGCTGGTGGTGCTTCTTCCGTAGTGGACGTAGAGGCTCCCTTCCCATGAGAAGCGGTGACGCTGCCGTGAAGGTGAGGTGAGTCACTTCACCCAGGTGAGGCATTAGGTGTCACGTTCTTCTCGTCCTCTTCGTGAGTTTCGTTGATGGTGTTTAGGTGATTAGTAGTGAGGCCTGCACTGCTTTTAGTCTTTCTTCTCCATTTCCTGCCATGTTAGATTATGCAAGTAGGAGAAAGAAAACTCTGCAGTTTGTAGATCTAGAAAGACTATGATTTTGACTAGAAACTCCCCACATACGGCGCCTAATTGTTTGACCAAAAAGTAAGCTACTCTTTGTTAAACTAATTTAATGATAACTGAGGTGAAAGGTGAATCTTAGTCAAGCATAATAATTCCTAGATCTAGTTTAGAGTTTAGGTGGCACTGTTTACCAAATGCTTATAACTGTATATTCTGTCATTAAATGCACACATTAGGGAGTAAATGAAGAATGAATAATGAGCAATAAATATGAGGAGTGACAACAAAAGTAAATAGGAAGAACAAATCACCCAAATATCAAATGATGTGGAAGATACTTCCTCCTGAGAACGAAGTATGGCAGTAAACAAAAATATGAGTAGTACTTTCTTGGATCATGTGAGTGGAAGAGAAGAAGAATCGATAAAATCAATCACTATGAAAAGGTAAATTTTGTATTTTCTCTCAATGGTCAACTTCTTACAATAGTTTTCCCAGATTCAATCTCACGTCCCCTTTTTCTTCTCCTTCTCTTTCTCTTTATATGGGATACTCTCTAAAGACCCTAAAAAGTACAACAAAGGGAATATCCAGGAGAATATTCCTATCACTAGTTCCAAGACTACACTAGCCGCTATTTCTATTCTTCGCTATACGACCTCGACCTCTACGGCTCGCTCGGCGACTGCTCGTTGTTGGGCTTTGGTCGACCTCGTCTTATCTGCCAGAATCAGAACACAGTCTTTTCACTTTATGACCTTTTCACGCCCAACTCCCTCAGCAAGATTTTGACCCATACAAACGTAACTGTAGCGTTTTTTGAAACTAGCACAATTTATTTTTTGGGGGTCGAAAACCGTCACTGATCAACAAAATAACCCCACAAAATGAGTTTTTTTTGTAGTGTAGTGAGCTGCTTATAATTTAGTTCTTCCTGGAAAACTGGACTCCACCGACACCGATTTCAAATGAAATTGTAAAGTTAGGGCATTAGTTTTTGTTTACTTAATTTCAGTATCATTCGACTCCAACAACTCGTTTCGACCTCTCAATTTTTGTTACTGTTAGTTGGGGTGTTCATGGTCCGATTTGGATCGGCTTTTCCTTAAAAAGAAATCAAACCAAGTAAGTCGGTTTTTTAAATATTAGAACCAAACCAAACCAATTAAGTTGGTTTTTTCTCGATTCGGTTTTTGTCGGTTTTTCAGTTTTTTCGGTTATTTGTCGGTTTTTTCTCAAACATACGACATACACTACCAAACACATATTCCGGAAATCACATTTTCAACGTAACACTATCAAATCAATTGCCCTTGGAGAAATCTATTATTTACCAAGATATATTATGATAATTGAACCAAATAGTGATGAATAATTTAAAGACTCAATTAAAAATATATTATTTTTACACGAAATGGATTCTTACACTTAACAAAAGAAAACTACCAATCAAACTCGAATGTAAAGGTAAAAAACTATACTAAAAGTGCAAATTATTAACATTTACCATTAAATTTTTGAAACTTTGTATTATATATATATATATAATAATAATAATAATAATAATAATAATAATAATAATAATAATAATAATAAATTTGAAATAGCTACTCCTATAGTCGGTTTGGTCCAGTTTTTTTTCCGGTTTTTTTCTTATTAAAACCAAAACCAAACCAATTTGATCGGTTTTTAAAATTCAAAACCAAAACTATACCAAACAAAAAAGTATCGATTTTTTTAATCGGTTTGGTTGGTTTTCGATTTGGTTCGATTTTTCGGATTTTTGTGAACACCCCTAACTATTAGTCATAATTTTTACTTGTCAGCTAGCTGCAGTGTTTTTTCACCCTCAATTCAAAAACTAGAATATTTGAAAAATTCCTCAATTGTTGTATACTGCTATGTTGTCCAGTACAGCTGCATTGAACTTCCAGAGTTATACTACACGTATTAAATTAGACATAGTTGAAATAGTAGAAAGGTAATCAAAACGTTCTTGAGGTGAAGTATATATATTTTTAGGGGTTTTTCTTTTCCATTCAAGTGGCCCACACAAATGTAAAAAAAATTCACGTTAGTATTGAAATGATATACATATACTTTTTCAAAGAGTTACAATCTTATTTTAGATCAAATTTTATTTAAAGATAATTTTTAATAGTTTCTTAAAAGTATATCAAAGTCGATCAAAATTTTGGAATTAGTTGAGCCGGTCAATATTTTGATTTTGAGATTCATGCTTCTACAATCTACAATATTAAAAACAAGGAACTCATCATCATAGATCAGACAAGTTTTAATTGCTCTATTAATTGTCAATTTTCTGACAAAAAAATAAAATAAAGGGATGAGGTGGGGGATTAAAGGTCGACAACTTACAAAAAGGAAAAAAGAAAAAAGAAAAAAGAAAAAAGAAGAAAATTACAACTAGATTATTAGTCAACGAAGGTTGGAAACTCAAAAGTTATCAATGTGTAAGCTCTGAAATTGCATAATAAGCGATCATAATGGGAAGTGAGACCAGAATGCCGATGATTACCCTGAAATAAAATTCACATAAGATCCATACTGTCAATAATCAGATCATTGCATATAGTACTCAAGTTATATGGAAAACAATTGCAGAAAGAAGGTTAAATATTCATTTTGTATGGTGAAATACTTTTTATAAAACACACAATGTGGCCTAGTGATTAATGAAATTGGTTGAGAACCATAATGTCCAGAGGCGGATTCAGAATTCAAACTTTAGGATTCAGCCTTTAAAAGTTTAACCACCGACTTTTTTTTTTAATATTTTTTTTATTTATATTATGGGTTCATATATACTATTTGTTGCAATTTTAGTAAATTTTTATACATGAATCCATGCACTGCATAAAAAATTATGGGTTCAGTTAAATCCGGCATTAGAAGTAACCCCCTGATGATCTCAGATTAAAATTTTAGCGGCCAAAGTAAGAACACTAAGTGATTCTTTCTATGTGGCCAAGTTCGATGCTCAAATCTAATCTGTATCTGTGCTGGTATGAGGTAGCAGGTATCTCATAAAATTAGCTGAGATGAGAGTAATTAAATTGGGTCCAGCACCGTGTTTATCAACAAAGTTACTTTTCACAAAACCATTTACTTTGTTGAAAAAGTTTTCACTATTAGCCTCATTCACGAATTTCCTCTTAAGAGAATACTAGTAGTAATATTTACTAGTCGATGATAAATGAAAAAGAAATGAGTTAGTGAAATAACTTACACAGCGCTAACAATCTCAGGGTGCACTCCATATTCTTTTGCCAAAACAAAGGACGCAATTCCTGGGGGTAATGCTGCCTTCAATCATAAATATAATTAAAGCTTGTCATTTGCCTTATAGAGTAAGGAAAAAATATAAATAAACCAAAAAAAAAAAAAAAAACAGTTCCTTTGAAAAATCGTAATATGTATTAATTCCTGGAGGTAATGCTGCCTTCTATCATAAAATTCTTAATTTATTTTACACTTAATTTACTTGGATCATAATGTTAACATTCATGTATACGGTCGAAATCAGGTACGCCCGATTTCCCCTGCTCGAGGGGTAGCTTAAGCCCGAGTTCAGGCAAGGTCAAGTTCGAGCTCGATGAACCAAACTCGAGCTCGAAGACAGAGTGCAATGCCCGAGGACATAAGTGCTCGAGGAACACCGGAACCGAGTACGACCAACTCCGAGACAGTGCCGTTATGAGTTTGTTACAGAAGGACAAGATTCCCGCCACGTCCCCAAGATCGTGGCGTAAATTCCGGAATGGATCTGTACGAATCCGTACTGGACGGTTATACAGCTGTCCCAATAAGATTCTTTATTTAAAATAGGAATATACCTTATTCAGGGTTCCCCTATTATATAAAAGGGATCCCAGTCCTGTGTATGAACACATAATCACTGAGAAAAGAATATACTCTCTGCTTTTGTCTACTGTTCATCAGCATTGTCCTTTAGCTCTACTGTTCTTACTTAATCGTTCTCGTTGTTCTAAGCCCACCTCGAGGTCACTAAGCTCGAGGTCACTGCTGTCAAGCAACATTGGTTTGATTCACTTGTCTCTTCATTTGTACCTCATATTTCTTGATTATGAATTGGTATTGAATCTAGTCATGTATCTTTAAAACCAAAAATCGAATTTAATTGTTACGTATTTTCGAGGTAAACAATTCAAAATCCTCCCAACCAAATTTGAGCAAATGAAAGATTTTAATTACTGAAAAAAAAAAAATTTAATTACCTGGAGAATGGCGGCTTGTAAAACATTGCCATGTAAACCTACGACGAAGGATCCAACGGTCATTGTAGCTGGTCCTACAACAAACCTCAATAATAGTCCAAACATTATGACACGTGTTCCTCCAGCCATTATTTTCTCTTGCATTGCCACAAATACACCTGCATTATTTGATAGAAATTATTTTTAAGATTTTGTGAATGCTATAATATAAAAAAAAATGCTATAATATCCAAACTATCAAATTTATGGGTGTATTTGGTATAACATAAAATATTTTCCGTGGGTTGATGTTACAGGTTTGATTTGTTTTCTATTTACTAAAACAAATTCGATAAAATGTCTGATATATGTTGCTTCAAACTGTCGAACATTAAGAGTGAATAAAAGGAGGGAAGAAGAAAAAGAAAAAACTTCAAAGTATGCCTTATTTAGATTAGATGACTAGTTTCCAAGGAATAAATTTTGAAGAATTAACCTAAATAGTTGTCCACCAAACCGCTTAAACTAAAAATAACAATGAATATATAATATATGTATAATTCATATACAATATATGTATAATCGAATGTG
The DNA here is from genome assembly GCF_001879085.1 of Nicotiana attenuata. Classification (NCBI taxonomy): domain Eukaryota; kingdom Viridiplantae; phylum Streptophyta; class Magnoliopsida; order Solanales; family Solanaceae; genus Nicotiana; species Nicotiana attenuata. The sequence continues at coordinate 58,214 of NW_017675367.1, forward strand.
ATCAGTGTAAATCTACATATACCAATTAGAAAAAGTAAACATTAAATTCAACCGACTATTTATTTCAATAATTTTTAGGTGGTAACTTGGAGGTTAAATTTAAGCTATAATTATAGAACCTCGATTATTACATTTATAGTATTGTCCTAATTTTCATGCAATGTAGTTAAATTACTTGAAAATTATAATAAATATAAAAGTTCGTTTTCAAATGATATTTTTTAATAAATAAACTATGACAAAATCCAAATAAGGTTGGCTAGGCGAAAGTTATATATAAATCCCTAGTCCTAGACCGAGGAATGAAAATCTCACCAATAGTAAACATTCCAATGCCACTTCCTGCCTTTGACATTATTGATATGCATTCCTTCGCGATATTCGGTAGTGCGAAATGCCACCTAAAAACATACGAAATTAGAACCTTTATTTATGTTAGAGGCAAATTTAGAATTTAAAGTCAACGTAGTAATTCATAAGAATGTGTTCTATAATTATAATTTGTACTTTTACAAATGTATAAGTGAGTCGAGCATAAAATAGTACGTTCGGTTGAACCCACTGAATTCACTTTCATTTCGGCCATTAAAGTTCTCAAAATATACTTAGAAGTTCTACGATAAAAGAACAAAAAAAAGTGACAAAAAGAGAAATATTTCTAAAATAAAAATAATTTTTAACATACCTGTCAGCTACAAGAGACCACATTATGCCCAGAAAACAAGCATAAAAATTAGGGTTCTTGGAGAGCTTAGTCCATACAACCTTCATTACTGACCCCAAAGGTGGTGTTTTTGTGGCTGTATATGTTGTATTATTTCCTTCTAAATCCTGATTAGTATTATCAAAAGTCATCTCATTTTTTGCATTTCTCAATTCCATCATAAATTGTATGATTATAGACCATATGAGAAATTGGATAGCCAATGATTGAATCACTAGATCAACTCCTACTTGAGGACTCATGGCATGCAATACAGGAATCCCCATAACAAGAGCATTAGTTAAACTACAAAAAGAGAAACTTGTAATGGACCAAGAAAAACTCCCCTTTCTATAGAAATTAGCCCACAAAGTAAGAACAAAACCTATGATGGCTTTAGCAATAAGATCACCACAAATGAAGAGATAGTTCATTTTATAGGGATTTACTTGGGAAATGAAGTCAAATGTGAAAAAAGGAAGAACAAAGAAATAGTTCAGTCTATTTATAGCATCACAATGTTCAGCACTAAATTTGTGCCACCATTTTACAGAACCATAACCTAGACCTAATGCCACATAGAGTGGTGCCATGGCTTCAATAACCTTGTAAATATCTGCCCACCCTATCATTTTTTTTTTTTTTTTTTGTGGAAAGAAATAAGCAGATATACTTTGCTTCGTTAGTAAAATCTTGAGTTATGTGACCTTAAAATCAACTACTTATATACTAGTGTATATATATATATTCACTTATAGGGTTCCAATGAGATAGACTCCTTTACATGCTGGATACTATATGTTAATTTAAGTTTGAATCTGTTGAACAATATAATGTACCTAGCTAGTCAAACATGTGAATTAATTATATTGTTTGAATATGGGAAGACCTAGTGAAACACAAAAGCAATATCTAAATCTATGTTGCTCGGATCCTCTGATGGCCGTATTTGTATCAAATCATCCAAATTTGCAAGATGTATCACAATACTCGTCATTGAAGTTGAATAGTAATAGTCGGCCATGAATATTTAATCAATTAAAAATTAAAAAAAATTAACCAAGTCATAATTTTATAATAATCGTTGGTTATTTAGCTCAATTCATTAGAAATTGATTTAAATTGCATTGTTGACTAAAAAATTATGTTATTTTTCAACAAAACAAGTGTGCCGAACCATATCCCGAATCCTAAAATTTATGTGATAACGAATTTGACCTCCAGATTCGCACCCCATAATCCATATCGAATCCGCATCCATATTCAAGTAACTTAGATCTAAGCACAATTTGCAATAGTAAACCAAATTTTAATTTGTAGTCAATTTGCTAATAGACTTAATTATTTTAAACCCAATAAATGCTCATGCATGGCTGATGACTTGAGAAAATTCTCACATGGGGAGTGATGAAAGTCTTCTTTTCTTGTTAGTACGATTTGGTTGGCTAATATTGACTAGCAAGTAAGTCATAAAGCCAGAATATAAACGGTGACTAGGCGGAGCAAGGATTTAAAATTTATGGGTTCGGTATTCTAATTCTTTTAATTAGTTACTAGGTTTTAAATTAATAATTTGCATAATTCAACAATTTTTTAAGATAAATATAGAATTTGGACAAAAGTTAGAGGGTTCAGGGGAACCCGTATCGGAAGGGTTGTGCATTCTCTATTCGTTGATAGATATATATTTAATTATAAATGTATTTGGGAACTTTCCAAATTACTGATCTTGACTGACTTCAGAAAACAGGACTGTTGACTTGTGCTAAAGTGATTAGTAAACTAATTTTAACATACTAACATGATGAAATTAACTTTTGAAACAAGTGAAGTCGAAGTTGCTTAATTTCTTATTTTTCTTTTTCTTCTCTTTGACTTCTCAACTCCGTCTATGAGATATAATAGCTCGGTCTAATAGTAAGAGGATTGTGGTGAGTTCATGAAGGTAACGATATTTTAATAAGGCAAAATAGCCTGTTAGACACTTCTACTTATCCCGCTTTGTCATTCCGGTCCCGATACTTTATTAAGTTTCATCCAGACACTTTTACTTATTTAAAAGTAATATTTTAAACCCTTATGACTATGCGTGTTCCTCAATCGCCTTGCTGTATTATCCATGTCACATAAAAATATTCCCCGTCATTATTTTTCTTCACAAAAAATATTTTAAATAATTGGATTCTGAAGTAGATCGTTTTTTCTCCCTCAGAAGCACCTTCGGGCCTTCTTCTTTTTGAATACCAGCCATCTGCCATTTCATCTCCTATTCTCTTTCAATTGTGAATCAAAATCTACCATTTCCCTTTCTAATATTTTCAAAACCAGATCTGCCATTTTTCATAGAAACGCAATGACAATTCATTTTGTTCGCTTATATTAAAATTAGATATAACAAAAATATTCAAAGGAATTCCTGTAAATTCTCTGCCCAATGTCACACCACTTTTTGTACCCCCCGAAATATATGTATGTATGGGTTAAAGAGTTTTTCCAATTAAAGTGACAAAAAATTGAGTAGGGATTATTTTATTGTTCAGAGTCGCCACTTGGAATTGATTTTTTCGGTGTTCCAAGTCACCATTTATTTGAATCCCTAGTCAAAGGAAGGTTTGACTCTATTTTTATCAGTCCGCGAAAACAAAGTTCGGATAAGGAATTCTGTTGACCGGGGAGAAGGTATAAGGCATTCCCCGAGTCCCGTGGTTCTAGCACGGTCGCTTTATTGACTTAAACTTGGCTTGAATTAATTTTGGACAAACTGTGATTTATATTATTTTCATGTTGTACCTATCCGCTTTTATCTCTTGATTATTAGAGAAATCAAAGAATGTTTTTGAATAATATAAAAAATGTCATAACCACGCTACGCGAGCGAATGCGTGATCGAAAAAAAATAATTAATTAATTTATCATAATTGTGCCTCGCAAGCGAATCCGAAATCATGACAATCAATTATTTGTAATACTTTTAAAAAAAAAATACTACATTTGAGAAAATTAGCTCTTTAAAATTTACAAGTCAACCGTCGCGCTACTCAAGCGAATGCGTGATCGACGAAATTTATTATTTAATCATAACGGCGCTACGCAAGCGAATCCGCAGTCATGACAAACAATTGTTAGCAAGTTATTTACTTCTAGGAAAATTAATACATTCTAAGAGTTTAATTATTAATTTTTTTTTGAAATTTATTAAAAGGTCAATTATCGCGCTACGCAAGCGAATCCGCGAGTTTGGCAAAGAGTTTATTAAACTAAAAATCAACTGGAAAACTAACGAATATTGTATGACCTTGTTGAATTAAATTATTGAATGTTGAACATCACGTTACGCAAGCGAAACCGTGGAATTAGAGCGCACCTACTAATTGCCTAGCGTTCGATATAATTAATTGGAAGAAAGTGAGTTACTTAATTGGTATATAAAAAAAATCTGATTTTTATTTCTATTTTTCTAATCTTATTATTGAAAATATTATGCAAATAAATGTTGGACCAACTCTATCTATTTTAAAGGGATTGGCCAGCTTCTTTGTTAAAAGGGGAAATGGGCAAGCTTGTAAAGACCTCTTGGGCTACTGGAATTTATTACTAAAAAATGGGCCAAGAAATGGATTTTTATTGGCCCAATGCTATATAGAAGAAAAGGGTAATTTTGTTGTTTAAGGTAAATGGGCCAGCTTTTATTTTTTGGTTCAAAAGGCCCAAAGTTGATACAATATTGGTTCTTTAACTTAGTTTGCATTTATGACCATTAACTACATAGCCACAATTGTATAAACACACACTTTACAAAAATAGCCACTTTTGCAAAGCTGGCAAAATGGCCAGATTCAAAAAAAACACTTTACAAAAATAGCCACTTTTGCAAAAATGGCAAAAATGGCCAGATTCGAGAAAAAAAACAGCAATCCTAGAAGCAATGTTGCATTGAAATTTCAGCAACTAAAACAAACTCATGCTAT
>NW_017675367.1:66731-69022 GCF_001879085.1 Nicotiana attenuata
CCTGAGTTAAGCTGTGTAAAAACACCCTGAGTGAAGAGTACTTCTACTCGGAACTATGAGCTGGATTCCCCTAGGCGAAAGGATTCTACCTGAGTTAAGCTCTGTAAAACACCCTGAGTGAAGAGTACTTCTACTCGAAACTATGAGCTGGATCCCCCTAGGCGAAAGGATTCTACCTGAGTTAAGCTGTGTAAAACACCCTGAGCGAAGAGTACTTCTACTAAACGGTTCTACCTGAGTTAAGCAGTGTAAAACACCCTGAGTGAAGAGTACTTCTACTCGGAACTATGAGCTGGATCCCCCTAGGCGAAAGGATTCTACCTAAGTTAAGCTGTGTAAAACACCCTGAGCGAAGAGTACTTCTACTCAGAACTATGAGCTGGATCCCCCTAGGCGAAAGGATTCTACCTGAGTTAAGCTGTGTATATGGGAGGTGTGAACAATAGTGATGCATGCTAAAAAGGGAAAAATGGAGATTTTAAGAAGCTTACGTTTGGCGACGTTCATCTTTTAGAATTTCCATTCTGCACCGCTTTGTTCCTGCTTCAAACAAAGAAAGATTTATGAGTTTTCAAAGTGGTGGTTGGTTTGTGGCCTTGATCCCCTGATGCCTTGAGTAGTTTGATTCACGGTCACTGCTGTTGAAGAACCAATTCTGTCAGCATGGTACCGAGATGCTCGGCTGCTCTGTATCATTTTCTAGAGACCTTGGATTTACATTATTTCCCCCAACTGTTTCATACCCAGATGTCCACGATACCACTACCCTTGTCTCTAAGGAAATGCATTTTTTCTTTAAAATCAAACTCAGTTGTCCTGCATCCAGTATCAGTTTGTGTCCGTAGTGCTTATCAACTTTCTCATGAAGCAGGTCCTGCTCATGCAACTTTTTAGTTTCTTTTAAAACACCTTGTTTGCTTTATCAAATGAGATCTCAGATGGATTCGCGCCTTCGCCAATGTCATATATGCCCCAAATTGTGCTCGATATTACGGGGAATTGTAGCTAGTCTCGCAGCTATTTCTTTGTTTTGCTTCTGATGCATGATTAGACCAAAAGGGACTCAACGAAAAATTATGGTAAAACGGAATAATAATTGAAAGTAAAAAAGAACAGTGTTTAAACAGACGATGTCCCTTTCGAGGAAAGGAATAGGGAGACTTATCTGGAGGTATGTGCCGACTTCAATGAATCATGACATGCATTTTGGACTGGACGCCTGATCCGTCTAAGCTGTCTAATTCTCAAAATTCGCCGCAAACGTTCATCTTGAATTTGTCTTGGTTGTGCTCATGCCGGAGAATCAAAGACCCTCATTCGGCTAGTAGCGCCTTTTGTAGGTTTTCGCTAACTAACCTCTCTCATTTCTCTACTAACCGTCGCCTTATGGTGCCCATATGGGTTTTCACCAATAAGACTCTCTCATTTCTCTGCTCACTGTCACCTTATAGTGCCCGTACGGGTTTTCACTAATAAGACTCTCTCATTTCTTTTTCTCTTTTTTTTTTCTTCTTTTTTTTCCTTCTTCTTCTTCTTCTTTTTTTTTGAATAAGATACTGCAGGAGGGAGGTTAACCAACGCCTTTGGCATGGGGAAAACATTCTCAAAAAAAACATCGATCAGAAGTTCTTGAAAGGTAAAAGGCGAAATGAACCTTGAATTGAATTACAACTTTGGGAACCGTTTTACAGGAAAACCATGAAATAAAACAAACTTCTGCCCCAGTTTTGGAGTATTGGAAATATGGATTTTTTGTTCTGATGGGACCGAACCCAGGGTAAGGCTGCCTACGTATCCTTTCGGAATCAGGTCGGACGTAGTTCAATGACTCAGAGATTTGTTGTTTTGGCTTTTTTACAAGTACACATATTCTAAAAAGTGAGAAACAAGGAAGACAAATACTGCCCAAAAGGATTAACAAAAAGGGTGACACCTATTTGGAATAGCTAGCAAATGATAGCCTTCGTCACTTCGATTTGAGAAAATAAATGCGTGAAAATTCTACAGTGGGTACATATCAGACATAATATCTTTTGATTGCATCTGCATTAATAGTCATGTCTGGTACCCGTCCTTCTTCATCTACCAAGTGCAAGGCCCCTTTTGGTAACACTTTCTTGATGATGTAAGGTCCTTGCCAGTTCGGGGCGAACTTTCCTTTAGCTTCTACCTGGTGCGGAAGGATGCGTTTCAAAACCAGTTGGCCTACCTCAAATCGCCTTGGGCGCACTTTCTTATTGTAAGCGCGTGCCATTCATTGCTGATATAACTGGCCGAAGCACACTGCTGCT
>NW_017675368.1:0-519 GCF_001879085.1 Nicotiana attenuata
AGTGGGCTGCTCTTGGGGTGAATCAAATAAACCGAGGGCCCAAGGACTCTAATCAAACCACGAGTGTTCTGAGACCCCCAAAACCCTGACCCAAACGATTAGCACAAAACGAAGGCCCAAGAAAACTTGGTCAATTAATCACGATTATGTAACACAGAATTAATTTTAAACCCCTTTAAACAGAACTAATCAAAGATTAAACCTAAAACTATTGCCTATCCGAATTAACATAGAAACAAGGAGGAAAGAAAGAAAAAAAAAACGAGAAGAAAAAGGCAACATGGCGATGAAGGAGACAGAACAGAACAAGAACCCCGATAATTAAATCGACGAGGAAGACGACGGAGAAAAAAAAACGAGAATAATACCTTCAAAGTCACCCAGACAAAGCTTTGATGAACTCTACAGCTTCGATCTGAGTCAAAACAACATTACCCGTTTGTTCTCGAAGAAAACACACGGTCAATATCCGTTTTCGAACCATATCGTTCATAGGAGTTTGAAAACTTTAAATATTTT
>NW_017675368.1:3167-5871 GCF_001879085.1 Nicotiana attenuata
ATAGTTAAAGGTTCTATTTAAACTAACAAAAGGTTTATATGGAAAAGTCAATTATTAAGCAAAGGGCCTTGGCCAGGCATAAACAAGCCAGTGGCCCCAACGAGAAAAGGAACGCTCAACGTCTCATTTGAATGAGACGGCCTCATTTGGGCCCAAGAATGAGCCCAATTGCTCACAGACCTGCTGCTTCTGAGGGAGGGACTCAGCATCAAGTCTCCCCAGCATGAATGAACGCCTGAAGCGACGATTTTAGGCACAAATTCATAAAGCCAACATGGAGACCAATACATGGGCAAATACACTTTGAAAGTCATTTTTGTGCTTATCAGTAGGCAGTTGTGTGACCTTTAAACAATGAAAGCAATGCAGGTTTTCAAGACAATTGACAGCCCCATTTTAACGCCATAGTTATAAGCAAACCTTGCCTTCAAAATCTCCAAGTCAAGTTGAAATCAAATTTACAGCCTTGAATCTTAAACAAGCTCGTAGGAACAGAGCTTCATACAGTAACTAATAGCATTTCCATTTTTTAGCTAACTAAAACACAAATCATATTAAAAGCACCGACTGATTGCAACTAAAACCAAGCAAACTCCAAGATATATCAACCTAAAACTACGACTATGACTTTCAAGACTAAAACTGAGTGATTCTCAGCAGGAAATCCACAAAGCTAGAACCCGGATACAACACCAAACGTAAACTTGAATAATTAAAGTCCATTGTTCGATTATGGACACAGATGCAAAATACCACACCAAGTCACTCTCATACATTCAAATTCAGAGAGAAGCAAGAGGCCCTAACTAATATCTATAACTTGAAATCTAACTACAGAGCATGAAACAGTAAAAGGAGAAAGGAAATTCAGCTCCAAATAGAATCTTCATTTATCAAAACTTCAAATCTTTACATGCTCAACAATCAAGCCCCAATATTGAGATAAGGAAATACCTGGGAAATCAAAGTGTGAGGAAAAGAAAGGATTAGTAGAGCAGGACAGTATCAGCAGGTACAGCCGTAGCAAATAGCACGAAAGCAGCCAATAAACATCTTCGAACCCCAGAAGGAGAAACAATAGCTCAAGGTATCATGCTTAAACCAAACAAACAGACTAGCAAAGCTTTAAACCAGCACTCCGACAACCAAGTTTAAACCATTTCTCACTCAGATGAATCCGAACAATTTCGGAAATTGAAAAGGGATAAAAATCACTGAAAACTTTAATGGAACAGTAACTTCAACACACTTCAAACCCAAAACCCATTCTAAAACACACAAAATAACACCAAGTTTAATCCATTTCAATCCCCAGCTATTCAGAAATTATTTCGGAAGTTCGAGGCTTCAGAAATAAAAAGAAAGAAGAAAGTACTCAATGAAACATTGGACTTTTAGCCGTCTGATATTTTCCAGAATTTCTAGCTCTCCCTCTCTGCCTTGAAAGGCAAGCTTAAGATGCCTTTATAGGCAAGGGACTAGGGCAGACCTTATGTTTTCAATTTTGCACCCTGCCCCCTCTTTAATTCTCATTTTAGCTTAGGTGTCCCTAGATTCTTAGCTTGTTCCCCAAGTTCTACCACCCAAATTCTGAAAATTCAAATCCAACCCCACCCTAGAAGCTTCTCAGTTTGTTATGAAAGATTCCCCCATGTCCTATTTCCTAAACTAACCTTTAAAACCTCTGTTTTTACTTCAAATTGACCCCATGACTTAAGTGGGCTGCTCTTGGGGTGAATCAAATAAACCGAGGGCCCAAGGACTCTAATCAAACCACGAGTGTTCTGAGACCCCCAAAACCCTGACCCAAATGATTAGCACAAAACGAAGGCCCAAGAAAACTTGGTCAATTAATCACGATTATGAACACAGAATTAATTTTAAACCCCTTTAAACAGAATTAATCCAAGATTAAACCAAAACTATTGCCCATCCGAATTAACATAGAAACAAGGAGGAAAGAAAGAAAAAAAAACGAGAAGAAAAAGGCAACATGGCGATGAAGGAGACAGAATAGAACAAGAACCCAGATAATTAAATCGCCGAGGAAGACGACGGAGAAAAAAAAATGAGAATAATACCTTCAAAGTCGCCCAGACAAAGCTTTGATGAACTCTACAGCTTCGATCTGAGTCAAAACAAACATTACCCATTTGTTCTCGAAGAAAACACACGGTCAATATCCGTTTCGAACCATATCGTTCATAGGAGTTTGAAAACTTGAAATATTTTTTCCTTCGATTTAGATTCAACACTGGTCCGATTTGGCTAGGATTTGGAGAGAAGTAGTGATGGACTAGGGTTCAAGAGTGAGTGAGGGTTGCATGGATGGATTTTGGTGGTGGTTGGAGCTGGAACGTCGGTGAGAATGGCAGACTAGGGTTTGATATGGAGGAGACGAAGTAAGGGGTGTTTGGATGAACTGAAGGGTTCTGAGGTTTCTCAGACATTCTTATGTGATATTTGAGACCTATTCTGGGCCATTAGATGGAAGAAATGAACGGCCAAGATCTAATCGAACCTATTAAACTCAAAACGACACAGCCCCACCCCATACTACGTCGTTTGGTCAGGCTGGCTTGGACTGGGTGTAGTAACGGATTTGGGCCAGGTTTACTGGGTTGGGGCATTTTTTGGGCTGGGAAATCCGGTTGGGCTAAGANGAATTACCAAAACGGCCATTTAAACCTCACTCTTTTTTTTA
>NW_017675368.1:7289-54732 GCF_001879085.1 Nicotiana attenuata
TTTGATCGGTCGCATGCGTCATCCCGGCCTTTTCATTTTTCTTTATTTGCCATGCCTTTCCTCTCATTCTTCCCTCGTGTTTTCCATTGTTTGTTTCTTGCCTTTCCCTCTTTTGCTTTTCTCTCTTATTTTCCCTCTTTTCTTCTTTTTCTTTTGCTTTGGTTTTCCTTGTTCCTATTCGCTTCTTTCCTCAAAATTGTTTTTCCGCTCTTTTCTTTCCTTTGCTCCCTTTTTATTTTCTCTTGTTTGGTTTCTTATTTTCTTTTTGTTTTTCTTTTTCCCTATTTTGTTTTTCTTTCCTTTCTTGTTTTTCACCTCTTTCCTTTCATTCTTTTCTTGTATTTCCCTTTTTCATTTAGTTACGGTCGAATCCTATGGAGATTGCCTACGTATCACGACCCCGTATGAATCAGACCAAGCGTAGTTCTTGAAGAATAAATGTAAAGTAGAAGCAAAATATTTTTGGGATTTTCAATTTTATTGATAGCAAATACGTCTATTACAAAGACTCAAAACAACTAACAGACTCTAATGCAGAAAAGAACTACAGACTCCACCATCCCTATTCCATTTTAAACAAAAATACAGACTCAATCAATTGACTGACTTTTAACGAAAAGGAGGGGGCTACGTACCCTCCTTTTCTAGACTGTGTACCCGAGCGGACAACTCGAGTCGAGGAGGGGGCTACGTACCGGGAACCAAAAGGCCATCCGGCTTAGTAACTTGTCCGGCCTCTTTCTTATTTTAAGGTATGACACTAACAGAATAGGGAGTCTCCACCAGTGAGCACATCCCCGGAGGTGAGAAGAGAAGGGTTTCGTAACAGTTTTATATATACAGTTCAGATAATATCAACGCGGTAAAGCATTTAGCACATTAGGTCCAAACATGTAGCAAAATCAGATAACAGATAAAGCCAAATACAACAATATATCTAAGCTCGAATTCTGAACCCTGACCCGAAGTTCTGGGTTCTTTTCCCCAGCAGAGTCGCCAGAGCTGTCATACCTCCTTTTTCACTACACCCCCGAAAGGAGTATAATAAAGGGAGTTTTTCCACTTAAAGGACAATCGGAATGGGATTTATTATTAAGATTTTAGAGTCGCCACTTGGGAGATTAATGGTGTCCCAAGTCACCGGTTGAATCCCGAACCGAGGAAATTATGACTCTGTTAACAGTCTGCGAACCAGAAACCCGAGTAAGGAATTCTGTTAACCCGGGAGAAGGTGTTAGGCATTCCCAGGTTCCGTGGTTCTAGCACGGTCGCTCAACTGTCATATTTGGCTTATTTATTTGATTTTAGTACATGTTTTAACCCTATGTGCATTTTAACTTTAACCGCTTTATTTAATTAATTAAAGGAGGATTGCAACGCTATTTAAAATATGTTCCGAACCACGTCACATAAATGCACCAGTGGCCCATAACACATTTTATCTAACGTTGAGATTTGGATTTGGGTCACATAAATGTGCACCCGAGTTTAAGAAAGTAGATTATTAAATAACACGCCTAAAAGCAACTACGCATTGTTAATTTTGCGAGGGCCATGGAAATTTGCTAAATGGCACGCCTCGAATTCTAAGGTTGAGTTTAAAACTAATTAAAACGAGGGCCACGCAATTGTCATTTTTGTTTGGCACGGCACACCTCCATTCTAAATTAAAAGGATTAATTCAACTACATTCGGAGGGTCATAACTGTGTCTTATCTAATATAGCTCACCCCCTATCATTTAAAGGGACCTTGATTAATTAACACTTAAATATAGTTAAAGGTTCTATTTAAACTAACTAAAGGTTTATATGGAAAAGTCAATTATTAAGCAAAGGGCCTTGGCCAGGCATAAACAAGCCAGTGGCCCAACGAGAAAGGAACGCTCAAGTCTCATTCGAATGAGATGGCCTCATTTGGGCCCAAGAATGAGCCCGATTGCTCATAGACCTGTTGCTTCTGAGGGAGGGACTCAACATCGAGTCTCCCCAGCATGAATGAACGCCTGAAGCAACGAATTTTGAGCACACATTCATAAGGCCAACATGGAGACCAATATCTGGGCAAATACATTTTGAAAATCATTTTGTGCTTATTAGTAGGCAGTTGTATGACCTTTCAACAATGAAAGCAATACAGGTTTTCAAGACAATTGACAGCCCCATTTTAACGCCATAGTTATAAGCAAACCTTGCCTTCCAAATCTCCAAGTCAAGTTGAAATCAAATTTACAGCCTTGAATCTTAAACAAGCTCGTAGGAACAGAGCTTCATACAGTAACTAATAGCATTTCCATTTTTTAGCTAACTAAAACACAAATCATATTAAAAGCACTGACTGATTGCAACTAAAACCAAGCAAACTCCAAGATATATCAACCTAAAACTACGACTATGACTTTCAAGACTAAAACTGAGTGATTCTCAGCAGGAAATCCACAAAGCTAGAACCCGGATACAACACCAAACGTAAACTTGAATAATTAAAGTCCATTGTTCGATTATGGACACAGATGCAAAATACCACACCAAGTCACTCTCATACATTCAAATTCAGAGAGAAGCAAGAGGCCCTAACTAATATCTATAACTTGAAATCTAACTACAGAGCATGAAACAGTAAAAGGAGAAAGGAAATTCAGCTCCAAATAGAATCTTCATTTATCAAAACTTCAAATCTTTACATGCTCAACAATCAAGCCCCAAAGGGATAAAAATCACTGAAAACTTTAATGGAACAGTAACTTCAACACACTTCAAACCCAAAACCCATTCTAAAACACACAAAATAACACCAAATTTAGTCCATTTCAACCCCCAGCTATTCAGAAATTATTTCGGAAGTTCGAGGCTTCAGAAATCAAAGGAAAGAAGAAAGTACTCAATGAAACATTGGACTTTTCGCGGTCTGATATTTTCCAGAATTTCTAGCTCTCCCTCTCTGCCTTGAAAGCCAAGCTTAAGATGCCTTTATAAGCAAGGGACTAGGGCAGACCTTATGTTTTCAATTTTGCACCCTGCCCCCTCTTTAATTCTCATTTTAGCTTAGGTGTCCCTAGATTCTTAGCTTGTTCCCCAAGTTCTACCACCCAAATTCTGAAAATTCAAATCCAACCCCACCCTAGAAGCTTCTCAGTTTGTTATGAAAGATTCCCCCATGTCCTATTTCTTAAACTAACCTTTAAAACCTCTGTTTTTACTTCAAATTGACCCCATGACTTAAGTGGGCTGCTCTTGGGGTGAATCAAATAAACCGAGGGCCCAAGGACTCTAATCAAACCACGAGTGTTCTGAGACCCCCAAAACCCTGACCCAAATGATTAGCACAAAACGAAGGCCCAAGAAAACTTGGTCAATTAATCACGATTATGAACACAGAATTAATTTTAAACCCCTTTAAACAGAATTAATCCAAGATTAAACCAAAACTATTGCCCATCCGAATTAACATAGAAACAAGGAGGAAAGAAAGAAAAAAAAACGAGAAGAAAAAGGCAACATGGCGATGAAGGAGACAGAATAGAACAAGAACCCAGATAATTAAATCGCCGAGGAAGACGACGGAGAAAAAAAAACGAGAATAATACCTTCAAAGTCGCCCAGACAAAGCTTTGATGAACTCTACAGCTTCGATCTGAGTCAAAACAAACATTACCCATTTGTTCTCGAAGAAAACACACGGTCAATATCCGTTTCGAACCATATCGTTCATAGGAGTTTGAAAACTTGAAATATTTTTTTCCTTCGATTTAGATTCAACACTGGTCCGATTTGGCTAGGATTTGGAGAGAAGTAGTGATGGACTAGGGTTCAAGAGTGAGTGAGGGTTGCATGGATGGATTTTGGTGGTGGTTGGAGCTGGAACGTCGGTGAGAATGGCAGACTAGGGTTTGATATGGAGGAGACGAAGTAAGGGGTGTTTGGATGAACTGAAGGGTTCTGAGGTTTCTCAGACATTCTTATGTGATATTGGAGACCTATTCTGGGCCATTAGATGGAAGAAATGAACGTCTAAGATCTAATCGAACCTATTAAACTCAAAACGACACAGCCCCACCCCCATACTACGTCGTTTGGTCAGGCTGGCTTGGACTGGGTGTAGTAACGGATTTGGGCCAGGTTTACTGGGTTGGGGCATTTTTTGGGCTGGGAAATCCGGTTGGGCTAAGAGAATTAACCAAAACGGCCCAATTTAAACCTTCACTCTTTTTTTTTAATTCCTTTTCTTTTAATTCTCCTTTTTATTTATTTCTTCTCTTTTTCTTTTCAAAATTAAAATGAAAACCTAAATAACAAATTATAAAATAATTAACTCCTAATTACTATCATTAACTAAACCAAATTAAAGGACGAACTACCCTAAATTCAAAATTACAACTAAAATAAACTATTTTTTTTAGATTTTTCCCTTTTATAAAAATTAATGACTAATTAATTCCTAAAATGCAAAATTAACTCCTAAATGCATATGCAACACATTTTTGTATTTTTCATTTAATTAAAATGCACAGACAAAATGCAAACAATTAACAAAAAATGCCACGAAAATCCATGAAATTGCAAATAATGAAAAGAATATTTTTTTTATTTTTTTTTGAAATTATGGGAGTAATTCATATAGGGCAAAAATCACGTGCTCACATGCACTGGCCTTGGTTTCTACAGTTCGAGAGAGAGTTCGCCAGTTTATTGACGGGCTCATTCCCGGCATCAGGTCTAGCATGGCCCGGGAGTTAGAGATGGATATCACCTATCAGCAGGTGGTGAGTATTGCTAGGAAAGTAGAGGGCATGCTTGCTCGGGATAGGGAGGAGAGAGAGGCTAAGAGGTCTCGAGAGTCAAGCTATTATTCTGGTGCCCGTGCCCCAGCTGTAGTTCGTCATGGTAGGGGTTATGTGAGTTGCCCTGTTCATTCAGCTCTTCCAGTAGCCAGTGGTATTCCAGCTCCTCCTAGGCCTCAGCAGCCTTATTATGCACCTTCAGTATCTAGTGTGCCTCCTACACGGGGTGCTATTAGTGGTCAGTCCAGCAGACCTGGCCCGAGCCAGTCACAGCCGCCATGCCCTCTTGAGTGTGGCGACACACGCCATATGGTGATGGATTGCCCTAGACTTATGAGGGGTGCACCTCCACAGACTTCTCAGCCACAGCGTGCTCCACAGGGTTCCCAAGCTATGATCACAGCACCAGTTGCCGCCCACTTGCTCAGTCAGCTAGAGGTGGAGGTCGGGAGGTAGAGGTCGCCCTAGAGGGGGAGGCCAGTCCAGATACTACGCTCTTCCTTCCCGTACCGAGGCCGTTGATTCTGATTCTTTCATCATAGGTATTGTTCTGGTTTGTCATAGAGATGCATCGGTTCTATTCGGTCAAGGCTCCACTTATTCCTCTGTGTCCTCTTATTTTTCCCCGCATTTGGGCGTACCTCGGGATTCCTTGAGTTCCCCTGTTTATGTTTCTAATCCTGTGGGAGATTCTCTTGTTGTGGACCGCGTTTCTCGGTCGTGTTTGATTGCTCTTAGTGGTTTTGAGACCAGAGCCGATTTATTATTGCTCAGCATGGTAGATTTTTATTTTATCTTGGGCATGGACTGGTTGTCGCCCCATTATGCTATTCTTGATTGTCACTCCAAAACCGTGACGCTGGCTATTACAGGTTTACCGTGATTAGAGTGGAGGGGTACTTTGGATTACACTCCCAGTAGAGTTATTTCATTTCTTAAAGCTCAGCGAATGGTTGAGAAGGGGTGTGACACGTATCTAATTTATGTGAGAGATGTCAGTATCAATACCCCTATAGAGGGATTTCCCTGTTGTGTTTCCAGCTGATCTTCCAGGCATGCCGCCCGACAGAGATATTGATTTTGGCATTGATTTATTGCCGGGCGCTCAGCCCATCTCTATTCCTCCTTATCGTATGGCTCCTCCTAAGTTGAAGGAGTTGAAGGAACAATTATAGGAATTGCTTGATAAGGGTTTTATCCGGACTAGCGTGTCACCTTGGGGTGCTCCTGTCTTGTTTGTGAAGAAAAATGATGGTTCTATGTGTATGTGCATTGATTATCGCTAGTTGAACAAAGTTACAGTGAAGAACCGGTATCATTTGCCTCGTATTGATGACCTGTTTGATCAGTTACAGGGTGCTCAGGTGTTTTCTAAGATTGACTTGCATTCAGGTTATCATCAGTTGAAGATTCGGGAGCGAGATATTCAAAAGACTGCTTTCAGGACTCAGTGTGGTCATTACGAGTTCCTTGTTATGTCATTTGGGCTGACATGCATTTGATGCACAGTGTATTCCGGCCATATCTTGACTCATTCGTCATTGTCTTTATTGATGACATTCTGGTGTACTCCCGGAGTCGGGAATATCATGAGTAGCACCCGAGGAAAGTGCTTCAGACCTTGAGAGAAAAGAAATTATATGCAAAGTTCTCAAAATGTGAGTTCTGGTTGGATTCCGTGGCATCTTGGGTCACGTAGTATCGAGCGAAAGGATCAAGGTGGATCCGAAGAAAGTGGAAGCAGTGCAGAGTTGGCCCAGTCCATCCTCAGCTACAGAGATCCATAGTTTTCTTGGTTTGGCAGGTTATTACCGTTGATTTGTTGAGGGATTCTCATCTATTGCAGCACCTATGACCAGGCTGACCCAGAAGGGTGCTCCGTTCAGGTGGATGCAAGAGTTTGAGGAGAGCTTTCAGAAGCTCAAGACAACTTTGACTACAGCCCTAGTATTGATATTTCCTATAGGTTCGGGGTCTTATGCAGTCTATTGTGATGCGTCGCGAGTTGGACTCAGTGCGGTGTTGATGCAGGACCGTAGGGTAATTGCCTACGCGTCCAAACAGTTGAAGGTGCATGAAAAGAACTATCCTTTCCACAACCTTGAGTTAGCTGCTATTGTTCATGCCTTGAAGATTTGGAGGCACTATTTGTACGGTGTCCCTTGTGAGATCTACACTGACCATCGGAGTTTGCAGCATCTATTCAAGTAAAAGGATCTTAATTTGCGTCAGAGGAGGTGGTTAGAGCTGCTTAAGGATAATGATGTCACTATTTTGTACCACCCGGGGAAGGCCAATGTGGTGGCCGATGCTTTGAGTCGCCGGGCAGAGAGTTTGGGAAGTTTGGCGTATCTACCAGTAGTGGAGAGACCCATGGCGATGGATGTTCAGGAGTCAGCTGGCCAGTTTGTGAGATTGGATATTTCGGAGCCCAGTCGGGTCCTAGCTTGTGTGGTTTCTCGGTCTTTCTTATTTGATCGTATTTGTCATGACACAAATCAGAGGGCCACGACTGGCACCTGATGCCTACTCATTTAAACCGAGTGCCACGTACCTTATTCCTTTTTTTTTCTATAAAACTCGTCACGGGCCATGATAGGCCACATCTATATATGTAATTAACAATATTAGAACTTAACTCACATAACCAATTCAAAAAAATTTATATCGATATATAGGGGCCGACAAGGCTGTTGACATGTCATACCTAAAGCTATACACAGGACACTATCTGCAAAACCTCTAAGAAAACATGACCATAACATATAAGTCGGGACAGGATCCCTGACATCCTTATAAAACAAAGTAACATATATAGAACGTGACTCGGCAATACTCCAGGAAGATGTGGAGCTCACCAACCAAAAGGTGATATCTGGAGGCAGCCTACAGTGGATGGTCCTTACCTCGCCTATCTACACCTGCGTGGCATGAAACACAGCGCCCCAGAAAAAGGGGCGTCAGTATGAAGAATGTACCGAGTATGTAAGGCAGCAATGAAACGTAATATTAATAAGATACTATCTCGGGGAGAGATAACAATCAACTTATAACTTCTGACTTGCCGCTGAGGGCCGTCACATATAGAATAAAATCCATCTCGTATATATAAATAAAACTTACAATACAATAGTTCTAGCTACCTCATTTTCGTGACGTTAACTGCCCAACTGATCAGTGGTAACTGTCCGACCGGCCGTAGCTCGGTGGTAAATGCATAACTGCCCAACCGGTGGTAACTGCCCGACCGGCCATAGCTCGGTGGTAGATGTATAACTGCCCAACCGGCCGTAGTTCGGTGGTAAATATGTAACTACCCAACCGGCCGTAGCTCGGTGGTAAATATGTAACTGCCCAATCGGCCGTAACTCGGTGGTAAATGTATGTACAACGTCACCACTAGTTACATATATAAACACAATATCTGAAGAGTCATTTAGGATAATTAGAATATCTTTCAAAGTGGCCTATAGTCGTTTCCCTCCGATCACGTTATGAACTAACATCATCCACGTACGGTCAATAAGAATCAAGCATCGGTGCCATGAGTAAGAGTTTACATTATAAAAGACAATGAACATAAGCTTTCTGTATTTACTAGGAATAATATCATGTTTTAGTATTGTTCGTTTGTTTACATGCCATCGTTGGAGTCATGCCAAAAGAAAGAAGGATAGCCTTAACATACCTGTAGTAGGGAAAACTCTGTACAATATTCTTGAAGATTGCACCGTACTCTTTTGGAGCCGCAGAATTTTACGTTGCTACGATTCTAACAATTTTCATTGGAAACCTTCGTGGATTGAATTTAGAACCCAAAATTCGGATTGAATTTTGCTTCTGTTCTTGAAGTCTTGAACGACTCAAGCTTCTGCTCTTGGAAGTGTTTGAACGAATTTAAGCTTCTGTTCTTGAAATATTCGAACCAGGAAAGGATAGGTTCCTTGCTTTAGGATTTCGGACACTTTTTTTGGTTCCTTTCTCTAAATGAAATGGAATCAGATTGTAAATAAGTCTTTTCCTATAAAATTGCAATTAGGATTTTGGACACTTTTTTGGTTCCTTTCTCTAAATGAAATGGAATCAGATTGTAAATAAGTCTTTTCCTATAAAATTCTAAGTGTTCTTAGGTAGCCACCTCATCCTTAGAATGACTAAGAGTCATTTTATGTGGTTAGCTAAATGTTGCCACGTTACTTTTCTTGGGGGAGGGGGGTTAGGCTTATCTCATAATTCATTAAATAACTAGGTAATGTCCCGTTATTCATTAATTAACCAATTACCCGTATAATTAAGAATTATCTCAAATTACCTAAAAATACTACTCATTTTTAATATGCTTTATACGTCATACTACCGTGGTCATATGGTACCTGGCATGGTACTAATTCATAATTATAGGGTATTATCGCTCGACCCATATTCTATCCCAAATTGGCCACTTTCAACGAAACTTATTTTCTTCAAGAGCGCCAATATGATGATCCTCATTTTCTTGTCCTTAAGGACAAGGTTCTGCATGATGATGCCAGAGATGTGACCATTGGTGATGACGGGGTATTGAGGATGCAGGGCTGGATATGTGTGCCCAATGTTGATGGGCTTCTGGAGTTGATTCTAGAGGAGGCCCACAGTTCGCGGTATTCTATCCATCCGGGTGCCGCAAAGATGTACCAGGATTTGAGGCAGCACTATTAGTGGAGGAGGATGAAGAAACATATAGTTGGGTTTGTAGCTCGGTGCCTCAATTGTTAGCTGGTGAAATATGAGCATCAGAGACCGGGTGACTTGCTTCAGCAGATCGAGATTCCGGAGTAGAAGTGGGAGTGGATCACCATGGAATTTGTAGTTGGACTCCCACAGACTTTGGGGAAGTTCAATGTTACTTGGGTGATTATGGATCGGCTGACCAAGTCCGTGCATTTCATTCCTGTGTGTACTACCTATTCTTCAGAGCGATTGGGTGAGATTTATATCTAAGAGATTGTCGCCCGCATGGTATTCCAGTTTCCATCATTTTAGATAGAGGTACTCAGTTTACATCACGGTTCTTGAGAGACATACAACATGAGTTGGGTACTCGGGTGGAGTTGAGCACAGCATTTCACCCCCAGACGGACGGACAGTCCGAGCGCACTATTCAAATTCTTGAGGATATGCTCCGCGCGTGTGTGATGGAGTTTGGAGGTTCTTGGGATCAATTCTTGCCATTTGCAGAGTTTGCCTACAACAACAGTTATCAGTCCACCATTCAGATGGCACTGTATGAGTCTCTGTATGGTAGGCGGTGTAGATCCCCGATGGGTTGGTTCGAGCCGGGCGAGGGAAGATTATTGGGCACAGACTTGGTTCAGGACGCTTTGGAGAAGGTTAAGGTGATTCAGGATAGACTTCGCACACCCCAGTCCAGACAGAAGAGTTATGCGGACCGGAAGGTTCGTGATGTTTCATTTATGGTGAGAGAGCGGGTCTTGCTTTTGGTTTCGCCTATGAAGGGCGTTATGAGGTTTGGAAAGAGGGGCAAGTTGAGCCCAAGGTTTATTGGCCCTTTTGAGGTATTGCGTCGTGTTGGGGAGGTTGCTTATGAGCTTGCCTTACCTCCGAGCTTGGCAGGAGTTTATCTGGTATTTCATGTTTCGATGCTCCAGAGATATCATGGCGATCCGTCTCACATGTTGGATTTCAGTTCAGTCCAGTTGGACATGGATCTATCTTATGCTGAGGAGCCAGTGGCTATATTGGACAAGCAAGTTCGAAAGCTGAGGTCAAAGAGCATTGCGTCAGTAAAGGTTCAATGGCGGGGTCATCCAGTCGAGGAGACGACTTGGGAGACCGAGTAGGATATGCACAACCATTATCCTCATCTTTTCACCACTTAGGGTATGTATTTATGCTCGTTCGAGGACGAACGGATGTTTTAAGAAGGGGAGGATGTAACGATCCGGTCGGTCATTTTGAGAATTAACGCCCCGATCCCCTGTTAACTGCTTCCCCCGTGTCTTTTTCTGCAATTGCGATTTGTTGGGATTATTCATTTTGAGTTTCGGAGTGTTTTGGGACACTTAGTCCCTAAACGAGAGCGTAAGTCTTAGAATTTGGACCGTAGTTGGAACAGTGTGAAGACGGCTCTGGAATGGATTCCGTCGGTTCTGTTAGCTTCGTTGGGTGATTTTGGGCTTAGGGGCGTGTCCGGATTGTGTTTTTGAGGTCTGTAGCTCATTTAGGCTTGAAATGGCGAAAGTTGAATTTTTTGGAGTTTCGGGGCGATAGTGGAATTTTTGATATCGGGGTCGGAATCCGATTTTGCAAGTTGGAGTAGGTCCGTAGTATTGAATATGACGTGTGTGTAAAATTTGGGGTCAATCGGACGTGGTTTGGTCGGTTTCGGCATCGGTTGTAGAATTTTGAAATTTTAAGTTCATTAAGCTTGGATTGGAGGGTGATTCGTGATTTTTGCATTGTTTGATGTGATTTGTGGGATCTACTAAGTTTGTATGATGTTTTCGAAGTGGCTCGTATGTTTGGTTGAGGTCCCGGGGGCCTCGGGTGAGTTTCATATGCTTAACGGATTGGTTTGGAACTTATGCCTTTGCTGAAGTTTGCTGCACCTGTTGTTTTCGCACCTGCAGATATTGGACCGCAGGTGCGGAGCCGCCGATGCGGATATGGACCTTGGCAGCTGGGGTCGCAGGTGCGGCTGGGGGACCGCAGAAGCAGGCTCGCAGATGCGGCCAAGTGCCCACAAATGCGACCCAAGCCTAGTTAAGTGGATTTCGCACCTGCGATGATTCTTCCGCAGGTGCGGGACCGCAAATGCGGTCCTATGAGCGCAGAAGCGGAAATCGCTGGGCAGAAAAGAGTGAAATTGATGGTCTGAGTTCATAACTCTAAAAATTGATTGAGAGCAAAGTAGAAGGCGAAATTTGGGGAGATTTTTGGAGGAAGTTTGTGGGTAATGATTCCTAACTTCTTTTTGATTATATTCCGTTAATCTAAGCTGAATTTCATCATTTAATTTTTTATTTGGGGTGAAAATTGGGAAAATTTGAGAAAAGTTCTTAGGCCGAATTTTGGGATTTTGATCGAGATTTTGGTATTGGATTTGAATGATTTTTGTATGGTTAGACTCGTGAGTGAACGAATGTTCATAATTTGTGACTTGTTCCCGATTTCGAGACCTGGGCCCGGGGAGGATTTTTGGGCGTTTACCTATTTTCTTGCCTTAGCCTTGAATTCATTAGCTAAATTAGTTGCTTGTAGCTATATTTACGTTATGTGATTGATTTGATTAGATTTTGGCCACTCGGAGTTGGATACTCGTGGAAAGAGCGTGATTTCAGATTGATTTTGAGGTTGGTTCAAGGTAAGTGGCTTGTCTAACCTTGTGTGGGGGAACCCCTTTTAGGATTTGGTACTGTTGTTATATGAATGTCGTGTACGTGAGGTGACGAGTGCGTACATGTGCTGTTTGTTGAAAAACCCTATTTTCATTGAGTAAATATCTATGTTTTCCTTTAACTGAGCAATACTAGTATATGTAGCCAACCTGTTTAGCTTAGGAAAGCATGCTTACGTTCCTAAATTGTCCTAACTGCCTACCTGGACTCTGTGCAGCATGTTTAGAGTAAGAATTACCTGTCTTCTTTGATATGAATTTAATCTAAACTGTAGAATTTCTTGTTGAAACTGTTATTTATATTGATTGAGCTGTATGTTTACTTTGGGACTACGGAACGGTATTCCAGGAGATCCCCCTGCACATTTATTTTTGGGACTACGGGAATGTATCCCGGGAGATCTCCTGTACTGGATATATTTACTTTGGGACTACGGAACGGTATTTTGAGAGATCCCCCCCCCCCCCCCCCCATGCACATTTATGTTTGGGACTACGAGACGGTATCCTGGGAGATCCCCTGTATATTTACGTTTGGGACAACGGGACGGTATCCCGGGAGATCCCCTGTTGCTATCTCTGTGTACTGAGTTATTATTTTTTTCTGTGATTTCATTCTAGCTGACTGTTAGCATTTATCTCTACTGCGATATTTCATATTGTTTTATCTTATTATATATATAAACTAGTAGGGCCCTGACCTGATCTCGTCACTACTCGACCAATGTTAGGCTTGGTACTTACTGGGTACCGCTGTGGTGTACTCATGCCCTTTCCTGCACATGTTTTTCGTGTGTAGATCCAGGTTCATCGTACCAGCCTCATCACTAGTTGTAGTAGCTGCTGCCTGTTGTAGACTTCAAGGTACATTTGCTCGCGCCCGCAGATCCTCGGAATCCCCCTCTATTCCCTTATGTTCATTTCCCTTTCTTTCTGTAGAGATGATGTATAGAACAATTAGAATATCTTAGTAGCTAGTGAATTACGAGTTTCCGGGTTTTGGGTATTGTTCGGTACTTTTTCTGAAGTGTTGACTGTATATGCCTGGTGGCATTTAGTTGCTTAATGGATAGTTGTGTTGCCAATAGTTAATATTCATGCTTTTGTTTTCATTTTTGCAATCTGTTAGGCTTACCTAGTCGTAGAGACTAGGTGCCGTCACGATAGTTCACGGAGGGAGGAATTGGGTTGTGACATCTTGCCATATATTTTTCTATAGTGCCATTAGCTTTCATTTTCCGTTTAAAGATCCATTTCGAACCTAAAGGTTTATTTCCTGGAGAAAAATTAACCAATTCCCATGTATCGTTATCCATAATTGATTGAATCTCACTATTGACTTCCTCTTTCCAAAATGTTGAATCAGAAGATGACATAGCTACTTTGAAAGCTTGAGGCTCATTTTCAAGCAAGAATGTCACAAAATCTGGTCCAAAGGAAGTTGATGTTCTTTGACGTTTGCTACGCCTTGGATCTTCTTTACTTGGAGTATTTTCCTTTGGTTCTTCCCGTGGTCGTTTAGGCTTTTCACTTAACAACTCGCATATAGTTTTATACGGATAGAAGCTTTGAAAGAATTCAGCATTATCTGATTCAATTATCGTATTAACATGAATTTTGAGATTATTAGATTTATGAACCAAAAACTGACATGCTTTACTGTTTGTAACATATCCAATGAAAACATAATCTGCAGTTTTTACTCCGATTTTTTCCCTTTTGGCTAAAGATACTTGTACTTAGTAAATACCCTCATACTTTGAAATATTTCAAGTTGGATTTTCTTCCTTTCTATTTTTTATATGGAATATATTGCATTTTGTTGGGGGTACTCTATTGAGTATTCGGTTAGCTGTAAGGATAGCTTCCCCTCACAAACTCTGCGGTAATTCGGAACTTATTAATAAAGAAATTATCATTTCCTTTAATGTTCGATTTTTCCTTTCCGCAATTCCATTGGTTTGAGGTGTGTAGGGCAGTAATTTGATGGATAATTCCATATTCCGAACATATTTCTGCAAACGGAGATTCATATTCTCCACCCCTATCACTTTTAATCATTTTAATCTTTTTATTCAATTGATTCTCCACTTCCTTCTTGTATTGCTTAAATGACTCAATTGCTTCATCCTTACTATTAAGCAAATAAACATAACAATATCGAGTACAATCGTCAATAGAAGTCATAAAGTACTTTTTCCCACTTCGAGATGGTTTTGACTTCATATCACAAATGTCAGTATGAATTAAGTCTAAAGTATTTGAATTCCTTTGAATGGACTTATAAGGATGTTTTACATACTTAGATTCAACACATATTTGACATTTTAATTTATTACACTCGAATTTAGGCAATATTTCCAAATTAATTAACTTCTACAAAGTTTTGTAATTGACATGTCCTAAATGAATATGCCATAAATCATTTGACTCCAATAATTAAGAAGAAGCTGTAATTTTATTCATACTGTCAACAACCATTACATTGAGTTTGAAAGGGCCCTTTGTGAGGTAGCCCTTTCCAACATACATTTCGTTCTTGCTTACAACAACTTTGTTAGAGACAAATACACATTTGAATCCATTCTTAACAAGTAAATAAGTAGAAACTAAATTCTTCCTAATAGTAGGAACATGAAGAACGTTGTTGAGCGTTAACACCTTGCCGGAAGTCATCTTCAGGAATATCTTCACATAACCTTCAATCTTGGTTGTTGCAGTATTTCCCATGGAAAGCTCTTCTTACTTTTTGGAGCAGTCTCCTCAACGATATTAGTTCCCATAATCGTTGAATTTCAACGAGACTTCTTCTCGACTGTTTTGTTGTCTTCCTCAATCTTGAGATGAATCACAAGATCTTCCAATTTTATTTCTTTGCGCTTGTGCTTAAGATAATTTTTGAAATATCTCCACTAAGGAGGCGATTTTTCAATCATTGCAGCCACTTGAAATGCTTCATTTATGACAGTACATTCAGCAATAAAGTCGTGAAAAATAAGTTTAAACTCTTGAACTTGGGTTCCAATAGTTTTGTTGTCTATTATTTTATAGTCTAGAAACTTGGCAACCACAAACTTTTTCAAGCATGCATCTTCAGTCTTGCACTTCTTCTCAAGTGCGTCCCATAATTCTTTTGAAGTTTTCACAGCACTGCAAACATTGTACAGTTCATCATCCAAAAGCACTTAGGATGTAGCCTTTGCAAAGAAAGTCTGCATGTTTCCACGCCAACAATCATAAACTTCTCATTGTCCGGCATGTCGTCGGCATGCACTGGAGGGTCTTCACTGGTGAACTTCTGCATACCAAGCGTGGTAAGCCAGAAAAACACCCTTTGCTGCCATCCTTTGAAGTTGGCTCCAAAAAATTTCCACAGTTTCTCGGCCGGTGGAACAATAGTTCAGCTTGACAAGGCTATCATTGTTGCCGAAACAGTTGCAGAAGGATTTTCATTATCAATTGTCATTTCTCACTGTCAACAATAGAAGAATTTAATTAATGGCAAAAAACAGAACAACGGTATTATAATTAATGATAAACAGTACGTTTAATAAATAAAAACCGAAGTTTTTATATATTGCTTCACAGAAAACGATGAAGTTTTTATGTTATTCAAATCGTTTTTGAATTTTAATACTTCGATAAAGTTTTTATATCTTCAAATTAGAATAGAAAAATTCAGAAGTAATAGAAAACCACAAAGGTTCTAATCTCCAAAAACAAAATACAGATTACAATAAAATAATTTCCTAAAGATTGTTAGTCAATCTGTATTACTATAATAAATAACGAAACAGTAAACTTTCTGAAACAGAAAACAGAAACAGAAAGTTAGCAGCAACAAAATATCGAAATAATATCTAAAAAAAATCGGAATAAATTGAGCCTACTGAATGCACAGTGTGTCCTTAAGGAAATTATTTCCCTCAAGTACCCGAGGTGCTGGAATATTAACCTCACAGGATAGAACGATTTAACTCACCGGTGTATTGGTACCAAGAAAATATGGTGTCAACGAACCACTATATGGTAGTAAATCACACTGAATTATATTTGTGCAGAAGAAGAAAGAGGTCTTGAAGTTCAAAAAATTCGTAAGGAAAAATATGAGGAATCAAACGAATTTATACCCAATGAAAGTATTATTTCTGAAAGTTTACAATCCTTCAGAACAGTCACTTAAAAACGGGAGGAAAATTTAAAGTCAGGAAGAACTGAACCGGGTCGCGCACGGATCCGGTTCGGGTTGGATATTTGGCTAATTTAATTAATATTTTATTAAATAATTAAAGAAATTTTTTCCAAAAAGATTAATCAATCCGAAGCCGAAGCCGAGTGAGCGACGACGATGGCGCGAGGCTCACTTACTTTCCAACCCATTTAACACCAAGAGGAGTGCTTTCTCAATACGGAAAAGGTCCAAATAACCCTTATACTATACGAAATTGAGCACATTTGCCTTTCGTTAATACTTTAGCTCATATATGCCCTTACCGTCACATAGTTGGTCCATATATGCCCTTTTTAAAACGGAATCCACCCAAACTAATTAGCTCTTTCGTTAATTGTACTAAAGTGTATTACAAACAATATTTTTTTTTATTAGTACTTTTTTTTTCTTTACCTTTCTCTTTTCTTTCTTCTTTTTTCTTTTCTTCTCTTTTTTTTCCTTTTACTTTCTCCCATATCCGAGTTCCTCCATTGCTGATGCTTTCTCCATTTTCGTCACCAATTTTACTTGACAAAACTCATGAATTCCTGCTAATTTTACTATCACAAACCCCACAGGTTGTTATGACCTGAAGGAGATGAAAATTGTCGGAGATATTTTTTCAGTAGTGTTAATTGGGTAAAGGTAGGATATGGTTATTCAGATTTTGAAGGTCTTGTTCCTTTCAGACCTGAAGCTCCACAGTGAACAACACCTTCAAAATCTGATAACCATATCCTACCTTCACCAAATTAACACCACCAAAAAAATTCTCTAACAATTTTCATCTCCTTCTTTTCAAAAGAACCAGAGCCTTCTCGCTAGGAAGCTTTTGGTGGTGTAGTTTTGATTTTTAGGAATAAAATCATGTGAAATTGGTGACGGAAATGGGCAAGGCATCAGCAATGGAGGAAATCGAAGATGGAAGAAAGAAAAAGGAAAAGAAAAGAGAAAGGTAAAGAAAAAAGTACTAATAAAAATGAAATAGTGTTTGTAATACACTTTAATACAATTAAAGAAAGAGCTAATTAGTTTGGGTGTATTCCATTTCGAAAAGGGCATATATGGACCAATTATGTGACAGTAAGGGCATATATGGGCTAAAGTATTAACGAAGGAAAAATGTGCTCAATTTCGTATAGTACACGGGCATATTTGGACCTTTTTCATTCTCAATATAAGCACATTCACTTTTCTTTCCACCACCAATGAGAGACACTTGCTCTTTCCAAAACTAAAGGGAGTTCAATTTCCTTCCACTTTCTTCCCTCAATTTCCCATTCACCAATCTTTAATCCCAACAGCTCCTAATTTAGGAATTATGTGTACATGGGCCCTTGTCCAAAGAGAATTAAAGTTGGCTCGTCATACTGTCCGCAGTCCAGTCCAGAAAATAAAGAATTCATACTTTTCAATGCTTTCCATCGATCTTATTCCTTTTTATCTTTTTGTCCCCCATCTTTTCTTTCTATATTAGTGAACTCTCCATTTTGTGTTTAAAGTCGCCATCTTAATTAGCTCGGACATCAGTCCAATTTTACTTAAATGTTTTGGATATCAACGTTAACTAAAGTCGCCATGGACAGTCAACCAAAAGTAGGAACTATAGGAGTATGATTTTATCGCCAAGGAACCAAAAGTAGGAAAAGGAAAAGAATAAAGAAACTTTTCACCAATACACAAAGCATCATACAACAAAAAGTTTTAACGTCAAACGCAAGTGTTTTTATGACTTTCTCTTAAAAGGAAAAGGAGATTTCTAACTTTAGCTAGGTCTCCTCTATTTCTCTTTTAATTGTTCCTGGGATTTTTAAGTCACCTTTGCCAAAAAAAACGAGTCCGGAACCTAAATGTGATTCTTTTGGACTCAAAGCACTTTTTTAAGTATAAAAAAAAAGTTACATTTCTATATAAAACGCGGTACACAACCGCGTTTTATATAGAACGCGGTAACAAACCACGATTTAGTGGAAGCTGAAAAGACAAGTATATAAAACTCGGTGCATTACAGCGTTTTATATAAAGCGCGTTCTATATAAAACGCGGTTATAGAAATGTAACTTTTTTTTTACATTTAAAAAAGTATTTTGATTCTAAAAAAGTCACATTTAAGTTCCTGACTCGCCAAAAAACTACCCATAGATAGTTTTTGCTTTAACGTGCATGTGATTCTAACCACCAATTAACACCACAAAAAATGACAGCTTCAAAGATGTTTTTGAACCTCGCAAATTGTCCCAAATTAGCCGACATATCCAGTTATTGTTTAGTTTTTTCTATTTTAGTAGAAATGTTGAAGTACATGTATATGCATGTTATTGTTGTATCCTTGAGTTATAAATTGTTAATTACTTATGCCAAGACTTTGCTCACATTTCACAACGAGTTGTCAGCTCATACATCATTTAGTAATAAATAAACTCTATGCTTAATGTTAGCACTTCATCTTGCGACTCTATTTTTTTGTTCTTAATTTTAAATGTTTTACAATATTAATTCCTTTTGGTTTGTGCTGCCTAGGAAGTGAAGAAAGATGATATTAAATCTGGAAAAGGGGTTGTATTATGGAACTAGCTAGTGCTAATACATATATTTCGTAAATTAATAACACTACTAGAAATCAGGGAATTACCGACCAAAAATTTGCGACCAAAGTTGGTCGGTCAAAAAAAGCGACCAAAGTTGGTCGCTAATGTGGAGAAAAGTAGTAAATAATTATTTTAAATAATTTAACGACCAAAGTTGGTCGCGTTTTGGTCGGTAAAGTGGTCAACATGTTGACCGGGCTGGTCAGACTTGCTTGATCAAAGAAATATTGAAATCAGCGACCAACTTTGGTCGCTAATGTGGGACCCACTTATAACGTTGTAGTAATTATATTATTATTTAAAATATTTTATAAAATATAAATAAATATTATTTAAAATTGGCGACCAAAGTTGGTCGGTTATGAAAGGGGAAGCAAGTAACGACCAACTTTGGTCGCTAAGTTTAATTTCTGGATAATTAGCGACCAATGTTGGTCTCTTTTCAGGTCAACATTGGTCAAAATTAAATATCACTTTTATATTTACTATCTAAATAATATAAATGTAATCCGTTAACACTTTTGTACTATAAGAGATGAATACACTAAGATATACTCTAACATGCTATATATGTAGTTAAAGTAGTACAACGAAGCGTGTATATATATATATATATATATATATATATATATATATATATGAAGCTAGGAACACAGGGTCGGGTTCTTTTAGGGATTGATACACTTGTAAATTGATTCATCGACTTATAACCTACTCAGATGCATCGTTGAATATTAAAAACAAAACGTCTTGACGTATATCAATTAATCTGTTATAATTGATGCATCGACTTATAACCTAGTGATGAGTGAACGTAATTCATATACTCTGTTATAATACAAATAATGAGTACTGTTATATCAATTAATAGAATAATTAGTTTATGCGTAAGTAGTAATGTATGCGATTGATCACCAATTACAATATAGTTTATGCGTGTGTATGAAATTACTCATATACTTAAATATAACATAGAAAATTCCTTTACATAGATGCTATTATAATCTATTAAAAGTAATTACCTAGTTAATATAATTTTTTGTAAAGATTATGCCTATCGTTTATAATTATTTATAATAATTGTAGTTAAATAAAATAAATATTTATAGCTAATAATAATTTTTCTTATAGCTTATACTATTTAAAAACCAAAAATGAAAAAAAAATATTTAATTTTTTTTAGAAATAGCGACCAACGTTGGTCGCTATTTTGGTCAAACGGTCAAAACTTAATTACTGACCAAAAATAGCAACCAATGTTGGTCGCTTTTTCTAATAACAGAGTCAAAAACGGGTTCCCCCCAATTTCTCTTATTTTCTTCCCCAAAATTTTCCCAACTCTCTCTCTCTCAACACCTTCTCCTCCCCTTCTGTCACGATCCGGATTTTCCACCCTCGGGAGTCGTGATGGCGCCAACTAATGTGAGCCAGGCAAGCCGAATATTTAATAAATTACCTTTTTACCCATTTTATACTCTTTAACAATTAAAAGCGATAACGTGTGTCGATGCCCCCATTTTCTAAAGGCGAAATCGGGTCTATGACATTTGGACGGACAACTCTTTTCCTTTTGGGAATTGGGTTATGCAATTTAGAAGAGTCGCCACCTAATGATTAAGTGCATTAGGACACTAAGAAATTCAAAAGAGAAGAAGAACCAGAGAATGGGTAAGGGCTTGAAATTATCTCGGGGGGAAGGTGTTAGGCACCCCCAAGATCCACTAGTGTGGTTCCCGGTCATGCTACAATTGTGACTTTGAATGGAAACAACAAGTAAGCAAACAAGACAACTTTCACATAATGATTGCAACAAGGAAAGTATAAAAATTAAAAGCGTATTAAAGATTAGAAATAGGCGATTTCATAATTGTTTAAAGGATGTATAAGTGCAAAAGGGGGGGTCAAATAATTGGTACAAATAATCAAACAAAGGAGTAAAAGAGGCGGAGGTTCGGAGAAAAAAAACAGTGCTGGAAATTAAATATCTAAAAGAGACTTTTAAAGGATTGAAGTAAAAGAAGGAGTTTTAAGAACTGAAAATTTATAGCTTTTATAAAAATTCTGAAAAAAAAAAGAAAATAAACAAGTAAAGAGGGAAGGGGGGTCCTAGGTTTATAAATAACATGGATCACCCCACGCAACACCCAGTAACCATTTATACACGTGGTGTTATCGCGTGGTCATCATATCCATGTCTACCCTTACCCACCCCGTTAAGGTATTAAATCGCTGAATGGTCTCATTACTTATTGCATGCTATTACCCGCCCCAATCCTATCAGTCCCGGAGGCAGTTGGGACTACTAATCCTAAAGGGAAGGGAGATTGGCTTTTCAGAGTTTTAAAAGGACAAAAAACCTAGTGCGACAAACAAAACACCTAAAGCAGTAAAAGGGGAAGCACATAGCAGTTAAAGGCTCAAATAGGCCTCCTCATTCAAAGCAACAAATTATTTAGCATGAATTACAGGTACTTATTAGGTCTGAATTAAAGTTTAAAGCGTTAGGAAAGGCTGATTTATCACATATTTCTCAGATGAGGAATCCGAATTAGCCTTGTCTGGTTGTAGTTTATCAAAACTGACACAGTTAATTAATCAACTAATGGTTTGCCTAGGTGAGACCTATAGACATGATATCTAACAGAGCGTACTGATTTTAAAGAAAAGATTACTGGTTTTAGAAACAAAAGATCTGCAAATTTTAAACGACCTTGTGGCTGATTTTAGACTCATGGATGAAATAGACGAAGCTGATTCAGTTGATTACTCCTATAGACATGATTTCTAAGCGTAATTGGTTTTAAACGATTACATAAATGCAAGAGTCCTATAGGCATGGTATCTAGAATGAAGTTGATTATTATTAGACCTATGATGGTTTGCCTAGTGACATGTATATGTAGAAGTGCAGAAAACCTATGATCATGATTTCTATATGCGGAAATGCAGAAACTTAGAGACAGGATTTCTATATGCAGAAATGCAAAAAAAACTTATAGGCAGAATTTATGAGAATGCAGAAGTGCAGAAATTTATAAGTAACCTTATGAACAAGTTATCTACATGGATGCAGGAATTTATAAGTAACCTATAAGTATGTTGTCTATATGAACGCAGGAATCAGAAAATCCTATAGGCAAGTTATCTACCCTTTGCATGCATTCATTCTCACCCCTTTTCACTAGCCATCCCCAATAGTTATTACAAATTATTACAGACCCGAGCGGATCAAGAAAAGTAAAAACTATTACATCAGAAACTCAAGCTACGACCAAACAGCCTAATTCAGACTCAAAGTCCTACAATATGAGATAAACCAACTTCCATGATCAGATTTCCAAAAGCCTTTCTCATTTTTGGGATGTATCAAAGTTCCAAGAGTCTCAAAGGGGCTCCGGGCAATGCATACACCCCAAATGCATTGCAGAATTAGATCATGGTGCAGTGTGGAAAGGCCAGCCCTCAAATGTCCAAGTTCAGAGGGAACTCAAGGTCCCAAAGCAGGGCTCATAGGAGGGGGCAGAACTTAAGAGTCTAAGAGTAAGTGTAAGTGCATAGAGGGGAATTAGGGAAAGCCATGGCAGGCTGGTGGTCATGCCCAACAATTAAGAGTGCTGGCTCACTCCTGACCAGCCTGTTAGCCAAATATGAGGAGTTAGGATCCATTGAGGACCAGGTTCTGACCTGGGCAGTAATTTAGATAGCCAGGCCAAGAACCTTAACTCAAACACATAAAGGGAATAGGGGGTAGGGATTCACAATAGAAACAGGTGCAAGGAAAGAACATACATGGTTTAATCACTGAACATGAACAGCAAAGTAAACAAGAGTGCTGAAACTATAAAGCAAACTCATAGGGGGTGAGGCAGAAAATTGAATCAGAACATACCGATCTCAGGGAAAACAAGTAAAAGCAGTAATCTCGAAAAGGCCAAGTTGAAAGCAAAGTAGTTCCCAAAGATTTCAAGCAAAGCAGAGTGTTGAAAGAGTATTGAATTGAAAGCAGTATTGCAAGTGTGTAAGTATTGAATTGGAAGTTAAGGATTGGTAGTGTCCGTCCTCTTAAAAGTGCAGTAGGGTAGTCCCTTTTATAGTGCAGAAAACAAGTAAGAGAGGAAAGAAATAACATTGAAATCAATCTCCCTTTGTTAAGGAATTCTGATTTCAACGGGTAAAAGCCAGTTAAGGAAAGGAGTTTTAATTAAAACCTTTTCAAAGTAGCATAAGAAGGGTAAATACATAGGAGTTATTTAAGGAAAACAATCAATGGTACACAGTTTGTGCTAAATATGGCAAGGGAGTCAATCAAACAGCCAGTGAAACCAAAATTACAAGTTCAATTAGAATGAACCAAGTCAGGAAAGGTAAAGGAAGTTCAATCAAAGAAAATCAGTGACAATCTGTCAGCCTTATTAAAAGGATTTCAGAATCAATCAATTAGTTGGTAAACCTTTTGAAAGAGGAGTTTCTCATATATAAAGCACACAAATAAGTGAATCAAGAAGGGATTGTCAAGTTATTTGGAAGAGAAGTTAATCAAAGAGAGGTCCAGAATCATAAGCAAAAGTGGTATAAGTCTAGTTTGCAGACTCAAAACGAGTCTGGGAGTTCAGGGTCCCAAAATAGATCCCTAACTCGCACACAAATCAAAATTGCCAAGAAACCCCCAAATCCTAGGGTTTTCGAATTGAATCAGACATAGAGGTGAGAAAGCAAGCCACTTTAGAGAGGCTCATAAGTCTTTTCCAAAGACTTATGAGAAACAATCATACATGATAGAAAGAAAACTAATTCAAGGTCATGAGAACATGTTTGAGAAAACTCGGAATTTACACAGGTTCAGAAGAAAGAGATAATATGAGCTTAAACAAAAGTAGATGAAATATGCTTAGTAAGAACACAAACAGAGTTCAGTAAAGTAAACAAAAATCAAAGAACTCGACCGTAAACACATATAGCAAAGAATAAGGAAAACAACACGGATTAACATGTGAGCACAAGAATAACATGTAGAGTAGAAAAAAGAAAATAGAAGAATAATACATGCGTAGTAAAAGAAGTCAGACAAACACACATAAGGAAAGAACAACAGAGTCAGAAAGATGCTTTTGAAAAACTTTCAGAAACCCTAAATCGAAAGAAAAAATGATTTCGAAAAAGGAAATTTGGGAAAAATCTTTTAAACGTTCAATAGAACATAGACATGTTCCAGATCTAAGAAAATAAGCAAGTAAAGAACCTCGGAAAGCTTAGGGTTGCAGAGAAAAACCCTAGGAATGAGAAAGGTCTTGAGGAAAGTCAGATCCTGGGTCGAAAAGACTCATATTGCTCGAATATACCGGAGTAATGGCCGGTGAAGCCATAGATCTACAGATCTGAGAAGGTCTTGGAGAGAACCATCGAAGTCATGTTTCACAGCCTTGATAGCTTAGGTCTAATGGTGAGGAAGGGTGAGTACAGACCATCCGTGGCCTGAGACGCCATGGATTCCGGTGGAAATCCGGTGAAATAAGGTGGGAGACGATTAGGGTTCCAGGAAGGTTCGAGAGGATTTGAGAGACGAAGGGGTTCAAAGGCGGCGTTTCAGACGAAATGAATTAGGTTAGGGGGGTTTGGAGATTAAAAAAGGAAAGGGGAATTTATGGCCATTGATCAAAAACGATCAACGACCTGGATCAAAGGGGAGCCGGGTGGGTTTTTTAATCGGGTTAGGGGTCGGGCAATTTAGGGATTGGGCTGGTTTAATTTGGGGCGGAATTGGGTCAAATTAAGGGCCAAAATTGAAAGGAAATGGGTGCTGTAATTGAAATAGAAATGGGCTAAATATTAAATAACCAATTTTCCCCGTTTATTTATAAAATAGTGAAAAATAATTTTAAAAGCAAATTAAAGTACTGAGCTAATTAATAATACATAAATATTAAATTAAAAATACTGGAGCTAAAAATATGCAATTTAGCTTTAAAAATACCAAATAAATTTGTAAAAATATACAAAAATCACCTTAATTATATTTTGGTGTAAATATGAGAATAAAATAAGTTATTCACAAAAAGGATAGTTTTGGGGAATAATTACTGATTTTGTACTGCGAAAATGGACAATAAATTAATTTTAAAATCTTTAAAAATTAGGAAAAAATACCAAAACTCTTGGGCATGCTTATATATGTATGTACATGCTATTTTGAAAGTATTTTGTATATAAAAATAGCTCTGGAAAAATTGGGTATCAACAGCTGCCCCTCTTTACCCGGGAAGGATGAAAGAGTTGTCGGGTAAAGATATGATGGCCAATTTTGACCGAACGAAACGATTTGAAGAATTTTGACCGAGCTCTGGTTCCTGAGCTGCCTACAAATCCCTGGTCTTACAGGAATCAGGCCATATGTAATTCGGGATCCATAGGCGGAATATGCCGATGGAGATTTTCGAAAAGCGGACGCGGTGTTCAGGTTGAGAAGGATGGTCAGAGTCTGATAACTGCGGGAACTGGAGCGGGATCGCTCCTTTTGAGACAGTCGTTGCTAGCCGGTTTACCTGCAAATGAGCGATGCGAATATATATATTGTGCATAAATTTAAACGTGATGCAAGTTCCCGTTGGACCATGAATGTTGTCTTTGGACGGTTAGGATGACGTCCTCAGACCATGACGTCCTGGGCCATGAAGCATATGATAAAGGATTCGCACGCTATGAAATGATGTTCTCGGGCTATGAGAATGATGCCTCCGAACCATGCTGCCTTTGAATAATGTGATGCAGAGATAAAAGTGGGGTCCTCAGGCCATGGCATGATGTTCTCGGGCTATAAAAATGGTGCCTCTGAACGATGACGCCTTCGTACGATTTTGGCGATCTTTCAGCCCATGAAATGCAGGATTTGGCGATCTTTCAGCCGATGCAAGATTTAATGAAATGGAGATATTTCAGCCGATGCAGGACTTAAATAAAATGGCGCTATTTCAGCCGATGTAAAGTGTAAATATAAATGGCGATCTTTCAGCCGATGCAAGACTTAAATAAAATGGCGATATTTCAGCCGATGCAGGACTTAAATAAAATGGCGATATTTCAGCCGATGTAAAGTGTAAATATAAATGGCGATCTTTCAGCCGATGCAGGACTTAAATAAAATGGCAATATTTCAGCCGATGTAAAGTGTAAATATAAATGGCGATCTTTCAGCCGATGCAAGATTTAAATGAGATGGCGATATTTCAGCCGATGTAAAGTGTAAATATAAATGGCGATCTTTCAGCCGATGCAGGACTTAAATAAAATGGCGATGTTTCAACCGATGCAAACGGAGACAGAGCTTGGTCTCGGTAGGCAGAATGGTAGCCTTATGCAATGCAAGAAATGCAAATGGAGGTAGAGCTTAACCTCGAAAGGCAGAATAGTAGCCTTATGCAATAATGGAGACAGAGCTTAGTCTCGGAAGGCAGAATAGTAGCCTTATGCAGTGCAAGATATGCAAATGGAGGTAGAGCTTAACCTCGGAAGGCAGAATAGTAGCCTTATGCAATTATGGAGACAAAGCTTCGTCTCGGAAGGCAGAATAGTAGCCTTATGCAATGCAAGAAATGCAAATGGAGGTAGAGTTTAACCTCGGAAGGCAGAATAGTAGCCTTATACAATTATGGAGATAGAGCTTAGTCTCGGAAGGCAGAATAGTAGCCTTATGCAGTGCAAGAAATGCAAATGGAGGTAGAGCTTAACCTCGGAAGGCAGAATAGTAGCCTTAGTGCAAGAAATGCAAATGGAGGTAGAGCTTAACCTCGGAAGGCAGAATAGTAGCCTTATGCAATGCAAGAAATGCAAATGGAGGTAGAGCTTAACCTCCGAAGGCAGAATAGTAGCCTTATGCAGGAGATGAGAGACAAATAATAGTTAAAGATTCTTAGCTGATAGCGGATAGCTGCTTGTTGATTGCGATATTGTGGCTACTGGGGATATCATGTATGGATAGTGGTTGTGAAGCGATAATTTCGAGAGTTGTATTCCTGAAAGTACGAGTGTATAAATTGATTTGATGATTTGTGACTTGGGTGCCTGCATCCAAAGAAAAATCATGAGTTTTGTAAAGGGGAAAGGTTAGTTCGTGTTCTCGCTGGCTTTGCTTGACCGGCTCGGCTCTGTTTATGGTGATACTGTAGGTACCCTCGGTGTAGCGTTGTCAAACAAAGCGATTTCGATAATAGACGTGCATGAGTTTTGTTAAAGATATGATATATGTATATGTATTTAAGAAATAGTTTTAGATGAACCAACGACTGCGGCATGGTTCAAAACATTACAACCTTTCTTGCTACGGAATTTTGAGGGTCCTCCTCAAAATTCTGCCCCAGTTTACTGGGTTGCTGCTTCTGAAGGCTGCTTGCGGTAAATGGCTGAAATCAACTTCGGAATTTTGAGGGTCCTCCTAAAAATTCTGCCCCAATTTCCAATTGTGGGGGAAATGATGATTTTATTGAATTGTGACCGAACCCATAAGGCTGCCTACGTATCCCCTCTTAAATGGGAATCAGGTCAGACGTAGTTCAAGTTACATCATATAAGGAAATCATAAATGTTACACATAGTATCGCTTGACTGCATCTGAGTTGATTGGTTTTGGCCAAACTTCTCCGTCCATTTCTGCAAGTATGAGGGCTCCTCCTGTTAGAACCCGATGAACCATGTATGGACCCATCCAGTTGGGAGAGAATTTCCCTTTGGCTTCATCTTGATGTGGAATGATTTTCTTCAATACCAGCTGTCCTGGTGTGAATTGTCTTGGCTTGACTCATTTGTTGAAGGCTCGGGACATTCTGTTCTGATAAAGTTGACCATGACAAACTGCGTTCATTCTTTTTCCATCTATGAGGGCTAACTGCTCGTAGCGACTCTTTACCCATTCTGCGTCGTCGAGTTCTGCTTCCTATATGATTCTCAACGAGGGAATTTCTACCTCGGCGGGAATGACTGCTTCTGTACCATAAACCAGCATATAGGGAGTTGCCCCGGTTGATGTGCGAACTGTGGTGCGGTACCCCAATAAAGCAAATGATAGCTTCTCGTGCCACTGCTTATGTTTTTCTATCATTTTCCTTAGTATCTTCTTGATATTCTTATTGGCGGCTTCTACGGCTCCATTTATCTAAGGTTTGTAAGCTATAGAATTCTTGTGTTTGATCCTGAAGGTTTCACACATGGCCTTCATCAAGTCACTGTTGAGATTGGAACCATTATCAGTGATGATTAACTCTGGAATTCCGAACCGACAAACAATGCGGTCGCGGACAAAGTCTGCCACGACTTTCTTAGTCACTGCCTTGTGAGAGGCTGCTTCAACCCATTTGGTGAAATAGTTAATTGCCACTAGAATGAACCTGTGCCCGTTCGATGTGGCAGGCTCGATAGGTCCGATGACATCCATTCCCCAAGCGGCGAACGGCCATGGCGAGCTTGTTGCAGTAAGCTCGTTTGGAGGCTCCCTCATCATGTCTGCATGTATCTGACAGCGATGGCACTTTCGGACATACTGGATGCAGTCCGTTTCCATAGTCATCCAAAAATAACCTGCCCAGAGTATCTTCTTAGCTAAGACAAAACCGTTCATATGCGGACCGCAGGTCCCAACATGGATTTCTTCTAACAGTTTAGATGCTTCCTTTGCGTCGATACACCTTAGCAATCCCAAATCAGGAGTCCTCCTATATAGGATTCCTCCGCTGTGAAAGAAATTGTTAGATAATCTCCGGAGTGTGCACTTCTGAGTGGGATTTGCAAGCTCTGGATATTCTCTTTTGGTTAAATATTCCTTGATGTCGTGGAACCAAGGCTTTCAATCTGCTTCCTCCTCGACATGAGCACAGTAAGCTGGCTGATCATGAATCTTTACTGGAATAGGGTCTATGAAGTTCTTATCTGGATGTTGGATCATAGATGATAGGGTTGCCAACGCATCGGCAAACTCATTCTGGACTCTGGGAACATGCCGGAATTCTGTCTTTGTGAATCTCTTCCTCAACTCCTGTACATGATGCAAATACGGGAGTATCTTGGAATTCTTAGTTGCCCATTCTTCTCGGACCTGATGTATGAGCAGGTCTGAATCCCCGATTACTAGCAACTCTTGGATATTGATGTCAATGGCCATTTTGAGCCCTAAGATGCAGGCTTCGTACTAGGCCATGTTGTTGGTGCACGGGAACCTGAGCTTGGCAGATACCGGATAATGCTGGCCAGTTTCTGATACTAGGACTGCTCCAATGCCAACTCCTTTGAAGTTTGCTGCTCCGTCAGAAAACATCCTCCAACCGTCATAGGATTCTGCAATGTCTTCTCCTGTGAAGGATACCTCTTCATCAGGAAAATACGTCTTTAGAGGCTCGTATTCTCCATCCACAGGGTTTTCAGCGAGGTGATCTACCGGTGCTTGTCCTTTGATTGCCTTCTGAGTCACGTAAACAATGTCGAATTCACTTAGCAGGATTTGCCACTTGGCTAGCTTGCCAGTGGGCATGGGCTTCTGAAAGATGTACTTCAGCGGATCCATTCTTGATATGAGATACGTAGCATAGGCACAGAAATAGTGCCTCAGCTTCTGAGCTACCCAAGTCAGAGCACAACAAGTGCGTTCCAATAGAGAATACCAGGCCTCGTACGGGGTGAACTTCTTGTCACACCTCCTTTTCCTACACCCGCAGGGCGTAAAGGAGTTTTTCCACTTAAAGGACAATCAGAACGGGATTTATTATTAAGATTTCAGAGTCGCCACTTGGGAGATTAATGGTGTCCCAAGTCACCGGTTGAATCCCGAACCGAGGAAATTATGACTCTGTTTAACAGTCCGCGATCCAGAAATCCGAGTAAGGAATTCTGTTAACCCGGGAGAAGGTGTTAGGCATTCCCGGGTTCTGTGGTTCTAGCACGGTCGCTCAACTGTCAAATTTGGCTTATTTGTTTGATTTTAGTACATGTTTTAATCTATGTGCTTTTAACTTTGAACCGCTTTTATTATTATTATTTTAAGAGAATTGCAACATCGTAAAAATGCGTCTCGAACCGCGTCACATAAATGCACCCGCGATTTTTGACACATTTCGACTTCGTTGGGATTTGGATTTGGGTCACATAAATGTGCACCCGTATTTAGGAAGGTAAAATTATTTAAATTGCGTGCCTAAAGAGACTGTCGCGTTATTATCTTTGGAGAAGGCCGTGAAATTCGCTTAACGACCCATCTCGAAGTCTAAGTATTTGTAGTATAAGCATTTATCGAGGGCCCCGTAATTTATACATTTTGTTCGGCGAGGCTCATCTCATTTATTACTTAAAGGCTGATCTAAAGCAACTACAATTTTTCTACTTAAGTTGTCTCTAAAATAAAAGAAAGAGTCCTAATTAGTTAACAATGTTTAGGAATTACTACATTTGGGTCCATGGACTCAATGAATTCAGAAGAGCCATTTTGGGCCTTGAAAACAGCCTGTGTGAAGAAATCATAACCCAGGTCCAAACGAACACATAAGGCAGAACAGGACCTGGGCCACTCGTTAGGGTACTGAAGCCCAAACTGCCTGGAAATGGGCTATCGAGCCGTGATTGTTAAACCAAGCCACACCTCAATTTAACTTGAACAAATAAGGTGATATTGATTGCTTAGATTCTATTTTTCATGCCCAGGCTTATGTATAGCTAAACGTATCACTACAAAGTTCAGGAGGCAATGATTAGAGCAAAGTAATTATTAACTAAATTGAGCTATCAAACTTAACAAACAAACTTCACCAATTTAAATGTTACTTTCTGATCTTAAAATCAACTCACTGATGTCCAAACATAAAGTACTGCAACAATAAACATTAATTAGGCCTGAGTTTAACATTGACATGGTATACATTCTGATTTTAACACCAGCTCAAATTTTAATGAACAGTCATCACATGAATTCGAATTACACTACGGTAAGGCTTTTATCTAGAATGAAGAAACTCAACTAGTCCAATACAGTCCAATTAAACACATTCCAGTCAGAATTGCACTACAAATCTAACCTATAGCCAGCTATTATTACATCATGATCCAAACAATTCAGCAATGGTCCTAATTAAACAGTCCTTAACATACTACAAATCAACCAAATTAAGGCTAGGCGATTACATACTACTGTCCTGATTATAACCACAAGCATTTATGTGAGCAAAGACTTGAAATATGACTTCATTTCATTCCAATTGAAGGTTACATCAGGGCAGATTCAAATGTGTACATGAAAGTCAAGTTGAAATGAAACAGAAGAAGAGAATCAGCAGCAGGATCAAGTGAGTAAGCAGCAAAGGCCAGCGAGTGAAGAACAACAATTCAAAACCAGTTTTATAACCCAAGGCAAACGAGATATGATTGTAGAACTTTGAGAACCAACAGATCCACACACAGATCAGTTCGAACCCCCAAAATCAAGCTTGAAATCAAACCAGTGACTTTTCAGAATCTTCAACCACCAAAAATGAGCTAGGAATTGTAAATCAATGACTAAGAGCCGAAATCCCCCTAAGATCAAAATGGCACAGTAATTATTTTGAAGTTTTTGAAGGTTTTCTACTTTTTTTTGGTTTTTGAGTTTGAATTTCAAATTTGAATCTGAAAGCTAGAGAGTGCTCTTGGGGAAATTTTTTGGAGGTCAAAACTTGTGACTTAAGGCATTGGCATGCCTTTTTATAGGCAAAATGAGGGCAACCTTCAGATTTTGTGTTTGCCTTCTAGTCCCTAGGTTATTTTCAAAAATAGTCGTTTACTTATTGACTTGTTTCTCAAGCAAATACACCTATTTTTCTGAATTTCAAACTTAAGACCCATTCTAGAAGATCCTAGTGAATTCCAGTTGTATCTATCATGTTTTTATACAATTCTAAATGTCTAAACTACCCCCTGAACTCCCTGTAATTACCAACTTATGTCAATTATCCTGAACTCTCTAATTAATCGTGGTCAAAACAGCTAAACAAATTCAAACTCAAATCTTAACATTAACTAACTATTGATTTTCGGATTTAACAACTACTATCATCTATTAGCAACAAACTAAGAAATTGACAACAATAAAATTAGTATGAACAGAAGAATTAAATTACTGGCAAACACAAGAAAATCCAAACAGGCAGAAGTACTAATAAAAATTACAGACCTAGAACAATAATTGTGGCTTAACAAAGGAAAATATGCTCAAACTAATTTATTATCAGAGAAATCAAACATGACAAAGTTAAAAGAGCAAGCTCATGCTAGTGATCAACACATAGAAGAACAAGTTCCATTACTGATTCAAAAATGAAAGCACAACCCAAGTTGATTACTCGTGAAGGAGAGACAGCCAAAACAAGAAAACTTACTTGTGAAGCTCTAGAGTTCTAGCACTTCTGTGATTTGAAATTCGAAGGCCTTGGGTGAGACTTGAAGGCCACTGATGACGGAATAGGAACGGGGGAAGTGAGGAGAGCACGTAATTGTGAATTTATCGGGGCTTGGGAATTTTAGGGTTTTGGACCGGGACTTGATCCAAGATTCGAGCAGTTTGAGGGACATTTGAAGTAAAAGGAGTGTGGATTAGTGATGTAGGGGGGAGGTGAACCCATGGTGTAAATTTGGTGATGATTTGGGACAGCGCCGCCGTGGGCGGCGGAGGTGGCGTCAACAAACTCGAATATTCGAGAAGATTGGGTGTGATTCGAGCCATGGAAGTTTGGGGTTTGGAAAGAGGAGGTCATGGGGAATCCATGGTGTAAATTTGGGGTTGATTGGGGTTTCNAGTCCAATTAACGTGATCCAAAGCTCAGTTAACACTAACAATGAAACGAAAATAAAG
This sequence comes from Nicotiana attenuata, assembly GCF_001879085.1. Taxonomy (NCBI): domain Eukaryota; kingdom Viridiplantae; phylum Streptophyta; class Magnoliopsida; order Solanales; family Solanaceae; genus Nicotiana; species Nicotiana attenuata. The sequence goes on from NW_017675368.1 coordinate 40,115, forward strand.
AATTGATGATCTATTTTAACATAATAGGATATCAGTTATTGGTCAACAGTTAAACAGGATTTAAACATGAGTAGGTTAACTAAATTATTTAAAACGAACTAGTGATGACTATCGATTTAAACTACCAAACAGGCCACATATCGATCATGATCCAATTTAAAATAATTGTGACATTTCGACATAACTAAACCTTTAAACAATTTAACAACTAACCATGCTTAGAAACCAATTTCAAAGTGATTGAAACATTTTGAAACAACTACAGCTTAACTGCTTTTGACTCCTAATTTCAAATTAACACATGGCAACATGAACAATAGTCCCAAACTAAATGAATGTATCAACTCACAGTCCATTGTTTATTTAATACAAACCTAAGCTAAACTAGATTAAACGAATACATAACAATCAGCATATATCTAGATATTGACAGATAATGATCCAAGCGAGTACATCTTAGGCAGCCAATCCGTGAGTAGGTTTTATTTCAGCTCCAACTCAAAGTTACATCAGTTTATGATGTGTACTTGTGAAATTCTAAGGTTCTACCGCTTCTGAACTTGACCTTCGATGACCCTGGGTGAGACTTGAGGTATACTAATGACAGATTGGGAACGAGGGAGGTGAGGATAACACGTAATTGTGAATTTATCGGGGTTTGGGAATTTTAGGGTTTTGGACCGGGACTTGATCCAAGATTCGAGCAGTTTGAGGGACATTTGAAGTAAAAGGAGTGTGGATTCGTGATGTAGGGGCGGAGGTGAACCCATGATGTAAATTTGGTAATGATTTGGGACGGCGCCGCCGTGGGCGGCGGAGGTGGCGTTAACAAACTCGAATATTCGAGAAGATTGGGTGTGATTCGAGCCATGGAAGTTTGGGGTTTGGAAAGAGGAGGTCATGGGGAATCCATGGTGTAAATTTTAGGTCGTTTGGAGACTTGCCGCCGGTGGCGATTTCCGGCCGGCGGCGTTAGGTTATAGTCTCTGATGGTTATGAGAGAGATGAGACGGGGGGGGTATGGGATTCAGACCGTTTTATGTTAATGAGACCCCACTTCAGGACCGTTGGATTGATGAACCTCGACGGTCCAATTCTGTTGATTCTAAAACGGCGTCGTTTCAGTTAGTAAAAGGGGCAGGCTGGGTTTGGGGTATTTGGGCCGGATCTGGTTGGGTGTGACTTGGTCCGATTTTAGGGTCATTTGGATTGAATGGCCCAAATTCAACCTTTTTAAGTCTTTATATTTGCTTCATTTGTTTTCTTTTCTTTTTCTTCTTTTTTGTTTTAATTTCTTTTAATTTGGCACCAACAAAGATCTTAATTAATTCCTAACATTAAAAAGAAAAACTAATTAATCCCAAAATGACAATTAGCACAACAAATTAACCCAAAATTACTCAAAAATCAAAAATCGAAATTAAAAGTGCAAACTACACTATACTTTTGATTTTTCCTTTTATGAAACAATTAATTTCTAGTTAATCCTAAAATGTAAAATTAAACCTGTATAGGTCAAAATCCGACCCCACGATAATTAACGGAGTTAATCTCGTCCTGAGCTAATACATAATTAATAAAGTGGTATGGCCACTTTATTCGTAACAGGACTCGACTCTTGTCCGATTTAATCTACGAGGGTACGGCCCAGTCATTCCCCCATGGGGACGGAACTTCAGCATGGCCACGGTCATTTATTGCCAGCTTACAAAGCTCACATCTATAAATACGAAGAGCAGTAGCCCTAGAAGGGGGGGGGCTTCTTCACCACTAGTAAGAGGAGAGAGAAACGAGAAAATATACCCCTCTTATGGGAAGAGACAAACACCATTGTATGGCTCTGAACCTCTTCATGGAGAGGCAGACCAAACAAATATTATCAATAAAGGTTTCTAATGCTTCTCCCCCTAATTCTGAGTTCTTGTTTTCATTTCTTTCAATTGGTCCAACGGATTATTACGATTTGCTATGATTATCCCGGGATTAATTTATATTGTTTTGTACTCGTAAGATGTGTAACATTTTTTGAGCGAACAATTTGGCGCCGTCTGTGGGGATTTCATAGCAAAATCGCGTAGTTCTTCCCTGGACCAAAAGAAAAGAAGCGCCAAACTCGAAGGGGAGCTCGAAGATCTCAAACAAAGATCTAAGTCCTCACTCTCTCTCCAATCTCAGATAGTGCAAACAAGAAGAAGGGGCCCCCTCCTTTCCTCAGGGGAGGTCTCTGTAAGGCATACNTTTTTTTTTATATTTTTCATATGAATTAAAATGCACAAATAAAATGCAAACAATTAACAGAAAATAACACAAAATTCACAAAATTGTAAAATAATGAAAGAAAAATCATTTGCTTGAATTTTTGGGAATAATTCACATAGGACAAAAATCACGTGCTCACAGCTGCCCCTCTTTGCTCGGGAACATGAAGAGTTTCCGTGCAAAGATAAGTGAGCGGAAACGAGCGATTTTTGCCCGTTTGAATATTCCGTGTGAAGCATTTTTGAAAAGATTTGACCGCACCCTACTTCAAAGGTTGCCTACATATCCTTGGCTAAAAAGGAATCAGGTCAATGTAGTTCGGGAAGGTTTGGTAGCTGGGACTACAAGGAGCTGTGATTTCACTGCTGTTGCTGCTGCTACTGCTCGCTGACCTCCTTATTACACCGTGTCAAAATAAAAAGGAGCTAGCCTATGCTATGATCTATGAATTACAAGAAGGTCCTATCTATCTCTTCAAACTTGCTCTTGTGTTGCCTTAAACTTGTATTCTTCCGATAGAGTTCTTGCGTTGTTGCCTTGAATTATGGTCGGAGATGTTTCGCTATTCCTCCGAGTGATGCTTGACCGCTGAAATTTGAAATATATGCCTCTATTCTCCAGGCGGGCTCCTGATTGCTGACACTTGAAAAGTATTCCCTTGTTCTCCAGGTGGGCTCCTGATTGAATTTGAAAAGTATTCCCTTGTTCTCCAGGTGGGCTCCTGATTGCTGAACTTGAAAAGTATTCCCTTGTTCTCCAGGTGGGCTCCTGATTTCAACAAAATAGACAAACAACGAAAATTTTCTGCTCCAGTTTGATGACTGGGCGCGTTACGTTTCCAAATATTAAAACTTGAAAGATAAAATTTGCATTGCACTTCCCTTGTTCTCCAGGTGGGCGCCTGACTTCTGAACTTGAAACGTATGCCCTTGTTCTCCAGGTGGGCGCCTGATTGCTGAACTTGAAAAGTATTCCCTTGTTCTCCAGGTGGGCGCCTGACTTCAACAGAATAGACAAACAAAGAAATTTTCCCTGCCCCAATTTGGTAGTTGGGCACATATGTGAGTGTTAAACTGAATCGTATTGCCAAATGTTATTAGAAATTTGAAAGCTAGGTCCTATTATCCAGGTAGGTCCTGACAACTCTTAGCAAAACAACAATTTTACATCTAAGCTATGTCTTTTGAAGGTATGACTTCCACTACATCTTGTTATCTAAGCAGACCTTAAACTACGTCCCATTATCCAGGAGGGTCCTGAAAATCAAAATTCAAGTCTTATCTTAAGAGTGCCAATTCTACGGCTGAATTATACTATCCTACAACAGTATCTTGTTATCTAAAGGAGATCTTAAACTGTGTCCCATTATTCAGGAGGGTCCTGACAACTCGTAACTGAATCCTATCTTAAACAGGCAACTTTGAAACCAACTTATGTTCCTTGGGGTACATTTATGCTAAATTATGCTACTCATGATTGTTTTGAAATTTAAACTAAGTCCCATTTTCCAGGAGGGTCTTGGCACTTTCGGAATCAAATTTCTCACAGCGACCACAACTTCTGCCCCAGTTTCTGTCGTGGGGACTTTTGGGATTTTGTTTTGGTGTGACTGAACCTTAGGGAGAGGCTGCCTACGTACCCTTTCGGGATCAAGTCGAACGTAGTTCAGGTCATAAAATTACTTCGTTGTTGCAATCTTTCCTTTTCTTCCACTTTCTTTTCTTTCTTTTTCTTTTCTCTCTTTTTCTTCTTTTTTTTCTCTTCTTTTTTCCTTTTTTCTTTTCTTTTCTTTTGGACTGTGTTTTCTTGTTTCTTCGCTGATTTTCCTTGCTCGAGCTCCCGAGTTGTTATTGATTCTGAAAGAGGGGTACGAAAGAAAATAAATAAGGCTCAAAAGGGATAACAAAGGATAAAGTGTTTGGATAGCAGAACAAAATGCCTTCGTCATTTCAATCTCAAAAATATGCCAAACACAATAAAGTACAATTAAACAAAGAAATCATACATAGTATCGCTTGACTGCGTCAGAGTTGATAGCCATTTCTACACATTTTCCTTCCACATCTGTCAAATATAATGCGCCGTTGGACAACACCCTGGTTACAACAAATGGCTCCTGCCAGTTCGGGGCGAACTTTCCTTTTGCCTCAGCCCAATGAGGTAAGATACGCCTCAACACCAATTGCCCTACTTCAAACTTCTACGGACGCACTTTCTTGTTATATGCTCTTGCCATTCTCTGTTGGTACAACTGTCCGTGACATACTGCTGCCAATCTCTTTTCATCAATCAAACTTAGTTGTTCCAAGCGGGCTTTAACCCATTCAACATCATCAACTTCTGCCTCGGCAATAATCCGAAGGGACGGGATTTTAACCTCTGCGGGTATTACTGCCTCAGTGCCATACATCAGTGAATAAGGAGTCACCCCTACTGAAGTGCGGACAGTAGTGCGATAGCCTAAAGGGCGAAAGGTAACTTCTCATGCCATTGCCTGGACCCTTCTACCCTTTTCCGAAGTATTTTCTTGATGTTCTTGTTAGCTGCTTCGACCGCTCCATTCGCCTTAGGACGATATGGGGTAGAATTGTGGTGCGTGATCTTAAACTGCTAACACGTCTCTGCCATCAAATGACTGTTGAGGTTGGCACCATTGTCCGTGATGATTACCTTCGGGATCCCAAACCGACAGATGATATTCGAATGCACAAAATCGACCATTGCCTTCTTGGTCACAGATTTGAAGGTTTTCGCCTCCACCCATTTAGTGAAATAATCAATAGCTACCAGAATGAACCTGTGCCCATTTGACGCCGCTGGCTCGATCGGCCCAATGACATCCATTCCCCAAGCAACGAACGGCCATGGTGCCGACATTGTATGCAATTCAGATGGTGGAGAATGAATCAAATCTCCATGTACCTGACATTGATGACATTTGCACACGAAACTGATGCAATCTCGTTCCATAGTAAGCCAATAATAACCCGCTCGGAGAATCTTCTTTGCCAATACATATCCACTCATATGAGGTCCACAAACTCCTGCATGTACCTCAGCCATGATAACTATAGCCTGTTTAGCATCCATGCATCTCAATAATCCAAGATCTGGAGTTCTCTTGTACAACACTCCTCCACTGAAGAAAAATTCGCTTGCCAGGCGTCGAATTGCTCTCTTTTGATCCCCTGTAGCCTGTGCTAGGTATACTCCCATCCTGAGGTATTCTTTGATATCATGGAACCACGGTTCACCATCAAGCTCTTCTTCCACCACGTTACAATAGGCATGCTGATCTCGGACCTGAATCTGTAACAGGTCCATATAAGCCTTGTCTGGATGATGCAGCATTGACGCCAAAGTGGCCAAAGCGTCGGCAACCTCATTCTGAATCCTTGGAATATGCCTGAAATCTATTGATTGAAACTGTTGACAAAGTTCATGCAAACACTGCCGGTACGGTATGAGCTTCAAGTCTCGTGTCTCCCATTCTCCCTGAATCTGGTGCACCAGAAGATCCGAGTCACCCATGAACAAGATTTCTTGGACACCCATGTCTATAGCCAACCTCAAACCCAAGATACATGCCTCGTATTCAGCCATGTTATTGGTGCAATAGAAACGAAGTTGAGCCGTGACAGGGTAGTGTTGCCCTGTCTCGAAAATCAGTACTGCTCCTATCCCGACGCCTTTGGTGTTGGCAGCCCCATCAAAGAACAGTTTCCATCCCGGCTTCTCGACTTGTTCTAATTCTTCAACATGCATTATCTCCTCATCGGGGAAGTATGTCTTCAAAGGTTCATATTCATCATCAACTGGATTCTCGGCCAAATGATCAGCCAACGCTTGTGCTTTCATTGCAGTCTAGGTCACATAGACAATATCAAACTCCGTAAGCATGATTTACCACTTCGCCAGCCTTCCTGTGGGCATGGGCTTCTGAAGAATGTACTTCAACGGGTCCAACCGAGAGATGAGATAGGTGGTATATGATGACAAGTAATGTTTCAACTTCTGCGCTACCCAGGTTAAGGCACAACACGTCCTCTCAAGCTGAGTGTACTTCACCTCATACGATGTGAACTTCTTGCTGAGGTAGTAAATCGCCTGCTCTTTCTTTCCTGTGATGTCATGCTGCCCCAGTACACAACCAAAAGAATTATCCAAAATTAGTCAGATAAAGGATCAAGGGTCTTCCCGGCTCCGGCGGGACCAACACAGGTGGACTAGCCAAATACTCCTCAATCTTGTCAAATGTTGCTTGACATTCATCCGTCCATCTGACCGCAGCATCTTTCTTCAGCAGCTTAAAGATGGGCTCGCAAGTCGTTGTAAGCTGGTTAATGAACCTACTGATATAATTCAACCTGCCAAGCAAACTCATCACCTCTTTCTTGTTCCTTGGCGGCGGTAGCTCCTGAATGGCTTTGATCTTGGACGGGTCTAACTCAATACCGCGTCGACTTATCACAAATTCCAACAACTTCCCAGATGGGACTCCAAACGCACACTTCGCTGGATTAAGTTTGAGGTTGTACCTGCGGAGCCTCTGGAAGAATTTCCTCAAGTCCTTGACATGGTCACATTGTTTCCTCGACTTTATGATCACGTCGTCTACATAGACCTCAATTTCCCGATGTATCATGTCATGGAACATGGTGGTCATCGCCCTCATATACGTTGCCCCTGCGTTCTTGAACCCGAATGGAATGACCCTATAATAATACGTTCCCCAAGGCGTGATGAATGCCGTCTTTTTTGCATCCTCCTCATCCATTAAAATCTGGTGATAGCCCGCATAACAATCCACGAAGGAACCAATTTCATGTTTGGCACAATTGTCAATCAATATATGGATGTTTGGCAGTGGGAAGTTGTCTTTTGGACTCGCCTTATTGAGATCACGGTAATCTACAAACACTCTGGTCTTTCCATTCTTCTTTGGCACAGGCACAACATTGGCTAAGCAGGTGGGATACCGCGTGACCCGGATGACCTTTGCCTCAAACTGCTTGGTGACCTCTTCTTTGATTTTCACACTAATGTCTGTTTTAAATTTCCTTAGTTTCTGCTTGACAGGAGGGCATGCTGGGTCGGTGGGCAATTTGTGGACCACCAAATCGGTGCTCAAACCCGGCATGTCGTCATATGACCACGCAAAAACATCTTTGTACTCAAAAAATGCTTTAATTATATCTTCTCGGAGCTGGGGTTCCAAATGGACACTTATTTCGTTTCCCGTACATTCTCCTGATCCCCTAAATTGATTGCCTCTGTGTCATTCAGATTAGGTTTGGGTTTTTCTTCAAAATGGCTTAATTCTTTACTGATTTCCTCAAAAGCTTCCTCATCATCATATTCTATTTTGTCATCACACTCAATTTCTTGTATTATTATTTCGGAGTTAGATTGGCATTTAAGACTGGGCCGAAGACTCCTCATGCATGACACATCACTGAAACCAGCGTAAAAGGGACTGTACAAGAAAGAAAAGAAAGACAAAATAAAAACTATCAGGAATGAAAAAGGAGGGAAATTGCATTTCATTAACATTTAAGATAACAAGGTTTAACTCATCCAAACAGACGGAACATAGCATCCGAATTACAACCTTGGAAATAATCCAGATTAAACTGAAAGGAAATCAAAACTAACTACCAAGACTCCCTCCGGGTAGGAAGGGGAGTTGCTTCCCAATTGTTAAGCTTTGCCTGGGGCCTCACGAACTGAACATCTGCCTTGCTTGGACCTTCTCCGGCCTCCAATACATTCACCTCATCAAACAACTTTTCAAACCTCTCGATCAGCTCCTTGTCGGGATCAACCACACCAATGGGCATTGCTGTTGCTAGGCGCTTCTTAGTACCAGGCCTGACAAAGGAACGGGAAAGGCGGGGAATAGGTTTTGGAAGGGTCCATGCTTTCTTTTTCATTTTTCTAGCTCGCCTTATGTCTGCAGCAGTGGGCTTGAAGCCTAAACCAAAAGTATCCAGGTTTCCAGGAAGGGATACCGGCTGTACGATGCCTTGTATAGAAGCACCCAAGCCTTTTCCAGGTACAAATCCGTTCTTCAGCATTTCCGACGCAACCATGACGGATGCAGCAGCTACCTTTGGCACAGGAATACACTCCCCTTCCGGGATCTTTTCAACCGATACCGTATCAAAGACTTGGTAAACCCATGGACCTTTGTCGTCCTCAGCTTCTATGAAAGGCACAATGGCACCACCCAGAGTACACGAACTATCTTCCCCATGCACCACAATCTCTTGCCTGTCCCACTCGAATTTAACCATCTGGTGCAAGGTAGATGGCACTGCTTTTGCTGCATGAATCCAGGGTCGGCCTAGCAAGAGATTGTAAGAGACGGCCACGTCGAGCACCTGGAACTCCATAGTGAATTCAACCGGACCTATCGTCAGTTCCAACACTATATCCCCAACTGTGTCCTTTCCTCCTCCATCAAATCCTCGCACGCAAATACTATTCTTGTGGATTCTCTCACTGTCCACCTTTAACTTTTCCAGGGTGGAGAGAGGGCAGATGTTTGCACTGGACCCGTTATCAACCAGCACCCGGGTGACCACAGAGTCTTCACATTTCACCGTGAGGTAGAGCGCTCTATTATGCTCAGTGCCTTCCAAAGGCAGCTCATCATCAGAAAATGTAACCCTGTTGACCTCGAAAATCTTGTTTGCTATTTTCTCTAGATGGTTCATAGAAATCTTATCAGGAACATGGGCTTCATTCAAAATTTTCATCAATGCCTGGCGGTGCTCATCTGAGTGGATTAGTAATGATAGCAATGAGATCTGTGCCGGGGTCTTTCTCAACTGTTCTACAATGGAATAATCTTGTGCCTTCATCTTCTTCAAGAATTCTTCTGCCTCTTCTTCAGTTACGGCTTTCTTTACTGGTACTGGATTATCTTTGGTGATTTTAGCTTTTCTCAGCTCGTCAGGAGCAAAGCATCTTCCTGAGCGAGTCAGCCCATGGGTTTCACAAACTTCTTCCTTAACTTCCTTCCCCTTATACGTCACTGTCACTCGGCCGTAATTCCATGGGACGACCTTTTCACTGATTACTGGTAACTGAGTCACTGGCTTGATGATAACCGGCTCTATGCGAGCCCCTTTTACAATCACGGTGGGCTTGACAGCTGCCCCCGGCACTACCACTTTAGCTGGTTCTTGTTTTACTGCAACACTGCTCAAAGGCTCCTTCTTTACCACCACAACTGGTTTGCTAATTGTCTCTTCTACCTTGATCGATGCTCTCCCCCTTGTTGGTTTCTCATTTGATCTGTCCTCACTAGCCCTGATCATCATTACGGTTTGTGAAGGCTTCTTATGCTCTCCCTTTTGTACTAGCTCAATCATATGGGTCTCGTGATGGGTTGGCAATGGATTCTGAGTGATGTTAGGCGTCTCTGGGGCTTGCACTTCAATTCGGCGGGTGTCAATGAGCTCCTGGATGGCCGTTTTCAAATGCCAGCATTTTTCTGTGTCATGTCCCGGAGCACCTGAGCAATACTCACAACTTACAGAGTGGTCCAGATTCCTTGGGGGAGGATTTGGCAATTTGGGTTCAATCGGACTCAACATGCCCAACTGTCTCAATTTGTGGTATAAGCTGGTGTAAGATTCACCCAATGGAGTGAAAGGCTTCTTCTTCTGCAGCCTATCATTCTTAGATGCAGGGTTAGGTCGAAAATAGTTCCAGTGGGGTTTCTGTTGGCTCTCGGGGGTGGGTAGGTGTTTTGAGCTGGGTAAGTATTTTGTGGGGTGGGTGCGCGCCATTGCGCATGGGTAGGAGGTTGGGGTTATGTTTGGGCATGGTGGACAGAAAAATTTGGGACAAGAGGTGGGTAGTAGTGCTGCGGTGGGCCATATGGGGTGTGTGGGTAGGTTTGGGGATGAGGGCGAGGTTGGTGATAATATGGTGATGGACCTCTGGACCAAGCTCTTGATTCCACTACTGCAACATCTTCTTTCTTCTTCTTTCCCAATACCCATCCAGTGCCACTCTGAATAGCCTGGGTAGTTGCCTTGATTGCTGAATAGCTCATAATCTTGTTAGACTTGAGACCCTCTTCCACCATACTTCCCATTTTCACGACCTCGTTGAAAGTTTTTCCCACTGCTGACACCAAGTGACCATAATAGGTGGGTTGCAAAGCCTGTAGGAAATAATCAACCATCTCGCTCTCTTTCATCGGAGGATCGACTCTTGCCGCCTGCTCTCTCCACCGAAAACCGTATTTTCTGAAGCTTTCTCCGGTCTTCTTCTAAATTTTAGTCAGTGACAGCCGGTCCGGGACAATTTCGAGATTATACTGAAAATGACATGCAAATGCTTGGGCCAGATCGTCCCAAGTGTACCATCGAGCATGATCATGTCATGTGTACCACTCCAAGGCTGCTCCACTTAGACTTTGACTGAAGTAAGCCATCAATAGCTCGTCCCTTCCCCCAGCTCCTCTCATTTTGCTGCAGAACCCCCTTAAGTGGGCCACCGGATCACCATGTCCATCATATAGGTCAAACTTGGGTAACTTGAATCCTGCCGGCAACTGGACATCAGGAAACAGGCACAGGTCCTTGTAGGCTACACCCACTTGTCCTCCGAGCCCCTGCATATTTCTGAATGACTGTTCTAAGCTCTTAACCTTCCGTATCATTTCCTCTTGCTCAGGGTTTTTGGGAGGCTTTTCTTCTTCAGCTGAGAGATCAAGATGGGGAGCGTAAGGGCATGGTTCTGGTGGTTTGAAAGTGGCTTCGGGTGGGTAATACTGGTTATCATGGGTTTGGAACAAAGGTTCGCTAGAAGACCTTGTGTAATGCGACAGGTGGAGGAGCCACAAACACAGGAGTAGTTGGTGGTGGAGGGCATGGAATTTGTTTGGGTGGTGGAGGTGGTGGTGTTTGAGAGGTGGTTACGTAGTACTGCTGGTAGGTAGGGAAAGCCGGAGATGAGTTCACTGTGGGAGGATCTTGAGGCTGAGCTAGTGGTGGGATGTAGGTGGGGTAAGCGGGATAGGCTGGTGGTGGATGTCCCTTCGACCAGGCCTGGTACATCTCGGCCATTTGTTGCTTCAGTTTATACATCTCCTCCTTCATTGCATTAACGCCCACTACTTCCTCCTCCCTAGACGGGTCGACAATGCTTGCTTCTAATTCCTGGTTGACCATGGTTGACTTATCCTTAGAGCGGGTGTTGTAGGGATGGGTTGCCAGAATGCCAGTCAACTTAACCACTTGCCTGGACTCATCAACAACAACTTTGTTAGCGGTTAGAGCATCAACTGGTAGATAACCGCACATTGGGGAATGAATGCACCTAAGCAATTAACCATTTCTATTATGCCTTTGCTTGGTTGCATGCATCATCCCGGCTTTTCCTTATTTCTATGTGCCACTTCCTTTTGTTTTTCCATTATTTCTTGCCGCTCTCTCGTTTTGCATATTTCCCATTTTATTATTTGGTTACGGTCGAATCCTATGGAGATTGCCTACGTATCACGACCCCGCGTGAATCAGACCGAGCGTAGTTCGTGAAGAATAAATGTAAAGTAGAAGCAAAAATAGTTTTTGGGAATTTCAATTTTATTGATAGAAACTACGTCTATTACAAAGACTCAAAACTGACATACTAAACAACTACCAGACTCTGATGCAGAAAAGAACTACAGACTCCACCATCCCTATTCTAGTTCGAACAAAAATACAGACTCAATCAACTGACTAACTTTTAACGAAAAGGAAATACAGACTCCAGTAGAAAAGGAAATACAGACTCAAATGACCAACTCTAGTAGAAAAGGAAATACAGACTCAAAAGACAATCATGAATACATTAAAGCTCCTGGTGCCCGCGGGACATCGTTCGGTCTCTCCGCGGGCCTATATGCAAGTTCCCCTTGAAGTCTATCCAGGTCACTCATTATCTGCTTCACAAATATCATCACTGATGCAAAGAAGGTGGTATGGGTCATGCTCTCGCACATTTGGCATTTCCTAGTAATGGAGTGAGCAACGGTTAAGATTCTTTCTCTGATTCGGCCTTTTTCTTGAAGCAACCGCCCTATCTGTTGGGCCCTAGCCTCCAAAGTTTTCTCGGCTACCTGGTTTTGCTCCTGGAGTTGTTGCAAGTCCATTTCTAATTATGCCAATGCTGTATAGCAGTGCTCTCTTTCAACTTTGAATTCTTTTGCCTGTTTGATCATTCTGTTCTCCGTGGCAATGACCTTTTTCTTCAATCTTGTGACCTCATTATCGTATTCTTCTTTCAATTGCTTAACCATGCGGGCCCGTTCTTCCGCGTTATTAGCCAATCGTTTTCGAACCCCAGCTAATTCCCTTTCCGCTTTGTTGAGGTCAAAACTGTAATCATTCACTTTTTGCCTTAGATTTTCTATAAGCTTTGCATCTTTGGCACTCCTGACGGGATTTTCGGCTGCTAGCTTCATCTTTTGGATTTGGGCTCGTAAGGCTTCATTCTCTTTGGCCAATTTCTTTCTCTCACCCTCGCCAGCCGCGGCTTGCACGCTGTTTTCAAACTGGAGGTCTTGGACCTGTTTTTCCAATGCTCCTATGCGAGCCCTGTATTCATTTTCTTTAGCTAACCAAGCCCATTGTTCTTGTGATGATTAAGCAAAATCCTGGAGGTGAGGTCTTTTAGCCGGCCTCCCAAAGGAAACTTCCCTTCACCACTCTCTGAATCTCACTGACGCGGTCCACACTGTTTTGGTGCGCGGCCGCGCTAGACTGGCGCGGACCGCGTAGAAATGATGCGCGGCCGCGTAGGGCAAAAACTGAACTGAGGACAGGGATTTTCATGTAAGTCCAATTTATTTGCTCAAATTATGGGTCCTAGTTGTCCCTACTCAGTTACTAATCAAGAAATCATACCCGTTGTTTCACATAAATACACTAAATCTACCCTAACAGGTAAAACTAAGAGAGAAAGAAGAAAATAAGAAGTTATACTAACAAGAAGCAAAATAAAATAAACTAAACTAAACTATGAATGAGATTAGTGAGGAATGTTACCAGGGGTTGTGAGAATTTTAACTACTTGAAGCACGTGGTTGTTTTGGTGCACAGTGAAAAATTGAGAGCTCAGGTAGAAAATTGGCGAAAAGGTTAAATGAAGCCTAGGGTCTCTATTTATAGAAAACAATCTGGACCCCACTACTTACCCACCAGCGTGGCTATGCAGAAATGGCCGCGGACCGCGCTGGATTTCCAGCACTCTTAGTTGCCTGAACAACCCACGCGGACCGCACTGTTTTGATGCGCGGCCGCGTGGGAAACTTCAGAGAGTATGCATTTTGACATTCTCACGCGCGGACCGCACAAAAATGTCACGCGGACCGCGTAGAGAACTTGAGAGACTCAACTTCCATTGCACCAGCCTGGGCGGACCGCACTGTTTTGGTGCGCGGCCGCGCAGGCAAACTTCAGAGACCTTATGATTTTTTTGCTACTTTTGCCCTGCACTGGTCCAACCTCAACCCTGCAACATCTCACAAACCATGAGTTGAAAAATCCTAATCTACAACGGAAAAGTAAAAAGAAAGAAAAAGACATGGGTTGCCTCCCAAGAAGCGCCTGATTTAACGTCGCGGCACGATGCATTTTACCACAATATCACTTCAAATGAAGGAGCGCCACCATGTGGCTGTCATCAATCTTTCCCAAGTAATACTTCACACAATGCCCATTGACTCGGAAAACTTCATCACTTTTGTTTTTTAGATCAAAAGCACCAAATGGGGTCACCCCAACAACTTCAAATGGACCACTCCACCTAGACTTGAGCTTTCCCGGGAATAACCTCAACCGGGAGTTGAAGAGAAGAACCATGTCACCCACCTTGAACTCTTTACCTCGAGCATATTTGTCATGGTGTAACTTCATCTTGTCCTTGTACAAAGACGAGCTGGAGTAAGCATGAAATCTAAACTCATCAAGCTCATTCAATTGCTCCACTCGGAGATTTGCTGCAACATCCCATTCCAAGTTCAACTTCCTCAATGCCCACATAGCCTTGTGTTCAAGTTTCACTTGAAGATGGCAAGCTTTACCAAACACCAACCGATACGGAGACATACCAATTGGAGTCTTGTAAGCCGTCCGATAAGCCCAAAGAGCATCATCCAATTTCTTCGACCAATCGGTCCTATTCGCATTCACCGTTTTGGACAAAATACTCTTTATCTCTCGATTTGAGACTTCCACTTGTCCACTAGCTTGTGGATGATAGGGGGTGGTTACTTTGTGATTAACTCCATACTTAGCAAGCAATGAATCAAAGCCTTGTTGCAAAAATGGGACCCCCCATCACTATAATGGCCC